>NC_134103.1:15850665-16151737 GCF_000715075.1 Nicotiana tabacum
TAATGGTTCAATCATCGATGATAGAATAAAATCGCACGACAAAATAAGAAAGAAATGATATTGTTCCTAAACTTGATAGCCTCTGAAAGATAAGTACAAACGTCTCCGTACCGATCCTTCAGACTCTACTAAGATTGCTCGTAACTCGTGAGACCTAAGTAACCTAGTACTCTGATACCAACTTGTCACGACTCGAAATTCCCACCTTCGGGACCGTGATGGCGTCTAACATTTCACTTGCTAGGCAAGCCAACGTTAAAATAATTTAAATTATTTTTAACAATCCATTTTTAATTAAATAATAAAGAAACCAACAACCGAAATAATATCTGAATTTAAATATGCAAACCAAAAATAATACAATGTCTAAATACCATCATAGAACTGGAGTCACAAGTGCACGAGCTTCTAAAATAATACAAACAAGGGTCTGAGTAAAATAAAGTTGTCTGAAAGAAAGCACACATCTAAAAATAAAGTAGACGGGGACTTCAGAACTGCGGACGTTGTGCAGTTATACCTCAAGTCTCCTCTGGGTAGCTAAAATCCGAGCAAGTCTATGGTATGTCGCTGGGACCAACTCCAAAATCTGCACACGAAGTGCAGAGTGTAGTATGAGTACAACCGACCTCTCGTACTCTGTAAGTGCCGAGCTTAACCTCGACGAAGAAGTGACGAGGCTAAGGCAAGTTACTTACATTAACCTGTACGCAATAATAGTAATAACAACAATAATAGAAATATAACAGGTAGCTCATTTCAACAGTTGAAGCCAACTCGGCAGTCATAACCAATTATTATTTCAATCAATTTTCGTTGCGGCGTGCAACCCGTTCCAACAATATAATTCTTCAATAAATTTCTGTTGCGGCGTGCAACCCGCTCCAATAATATAAACTTAAAATATAATCTGTTGCAGTGTGCAACCTGCTCCAACAATATAAACTTAAATTATAATCTGTTGCGCGCGTGCAACCCGATCCCCCAATATATTCATTTTTATTTCCATTGTGGCGTGCAACACGCTCCAACAATATAATTTAACAACTCTTAAATATAATAAAAATACTCTCATAAATACCATATTCAGTAAGAAATTATTAGGCAGTAAGGCACACGATATTTATAAATTATTTAGGAAACAAATAATGACAAGTAGTAATGAATTGTGAAAATTAGGGAGAAAATAAGCAATTTCATATTTAATATGCTAAATTTCAAGTAGCAATTAAGACACATAAATAAATTAAGCATGTAAAAATTATTGCATGAATTCAAGAATTAATATTTGACAAGGAATATGAGAGAAACAATTGTTATAAAAATTAATTCGTGTCTTACAACAATTTATGATTTTTAAATAATTATGAAAATAATTAATTTGACGAAGTATAGGCACTCGTCACCTTGCCTATACATCATTACACATGAAATTCGCGTACCAAATAATTCAAGGGTTCTATTCCCTCAAGTCAAGGTTAACCACAACACTTACTTTGCTTCGCAATAAATTTCAAGATTCCAACAAACCTTTGCCTCGCAAATTCGTGTCCAAAATCTTTAAATCTAGTCACAAACAATTTAATATACTCAATACAAATCGTAGGAATTGATTCCATATTAATTTACTAATTTTTTGGATTAAAATTCGAAATTTATTTTAAAAATTAATAATGGGACCCACATCTCAAATCCCGAAAAACTCATAAAATCTGAACACCCGTTCCGATATGAGTTTAACCATACAAAAATTATAAAATTCTGACACTCGATTGACCTTCAAATCTTAATTTTACATTTTTGAAAGATTTTATAAAAATCTGATTTTTCTTCCATAAATTCACGGATTCATGATATAAATGAGTATGGAATCATGAAATAAAATCAATATAGGATAAAGAACACTTATCCCAATATTTTTCGGTAAACATTGCCCAAATATTGCCTTGCTCGAGCTCAAAATCGTAAATGGTAGGAAATGGGGCGAAATCCCATTTCTAGAATTTAAGTTCTGTTTGCCGAGGTTTTTCCCTTATGCGATCGCGGACAATGCTTCGCGAGGCTGGCCAGCTTTTGCTCTACGCGAATGCGACAGAGCTCTTGCGAAACACAACTTCTCAGCCTTCCGCGATCCCGTACAACCTTGTGCGATCCTGTAGCACAATTTTTGTGCTTCAGCTTCTGCCTCATTCCTTCTTCGCAAACATGGCTTGGCCCTCGCGTTCGCGGTGACTTAGTTGCTGCAACTGTATCGCGAAACTCACTATGCGATCGCATAGTAAAATTTTTATTCGTGGCCATTAAGCCTTCGCGATCGCGGACGTAATCACGCGATCGCATAGAAGGAAACCAGTAGCAGTAGGTTCAACAGTTTCATGGTTCCGAAATGCGCCGATAATGATCTGTATTACACCAAGCCCTCCGGGTTCCAAACTATATATGCACACCAGTCCAAAAGCTTCATACGAAACTCGGACAATTAAACCACCAAAATAATACCTAGAACTACGAATCAGACACCAAATCAAATGAAATTTTTGAGAAAACTTTAGAATTTTTATTTTAACAACCGGGAGTCCGAATCACGTCAAACCAACTTCGTTTCTCACCAAATTTGACAGATAAGTTATAAATATAGTAATGAAGCTATACCGGATTCCGAAACTAAAATACAGACCCGGTATCAATAAAGTCAAACATTATTCAAATCTCTTAAGTCATTAAACTTAAATATTTTGACAACATGCGATAACTCGGGCTAGGGACCTCCGAATTCGATTTCGGGAAAACGTCCAAGTTCCAAATCATGATACGGACTTACCGAAACTGTCAAAACACTGATCCAGGTCCGTTTGCTCAAAATGTTGACCAAAGTCAACCCAATTAAGTTTCAAAGCTATATTTCATATTTTAATCAATTTTCAAATAAAACCTTTTCAAAAAAAATTACTGACTGCGCACGCAAGTTGAGATATGATAAATAGTAATTTTTGAGGTATTAGAATACAGAAATGAATGGTTAAATTAAAGATGATATTTTGGGTCATCACAACAAGTGTGCTACTAGTCAAGCAACCATTGAGAGAAATGTTTCTAGCAGAAGAAGTCCAGAGTTACAATTGCAGTGGTTGGAAAAGATGTCTGAGCTTCAAAAAGAATAAATTTAATGATATTATCTATTATTATCTGCATTTTATTTTTTCTAGTTATTGAAACTTTAAATTTGCTTTAAAATGTTGTTCTAATAATGTTTTATGGTTATTGGAATCTATATTTTGAAATATTAGAATTTTATGTCGTTGTACTTGGGTGATTTTTGAATTTAATTTTTTTATAATAAATATATAGATTGTTATTCAAGTAATTTAATTTTGTTCTTTTTCTTACAGATATGCCATTCACAGTAAACAATGATGAGCATGCTGACGAAGTTCTTATAAGTGAAGTAGATGACGATGCTGATGTACTTGATTTCGTAATTTTCAGTGTAGCTCTCACATTAGTATATTATTTAAAATTTTGTCTAAAATCTCCTTGTAGAACTTCTCCTTATACATGATTTTATTTCATCAAGGAGATATTTGAAGGGGCATGATAAGAGATGTTATAAGATGTTTATGATGGAAAAACATATATTTTTTGACTTATGCAAAACATTAAATGAACAATATGATTTGAAAGCAACAAGAAAAATGACCATAGAGGAGATGGTTGCTATGTTTTTACTGGTAGTCGGACATGGTGTAGGAAATCAAATGATTCAAGAACAATTCCAACACTCTGGAGAGACTGTTAGCAGACATTTTCATCATGTTTTTGATAGCATGTTTGAAACTGGCTATGGATAGTATTAAGCCAAAAGATCTAACCTTTTCTGATATTAATCCAAAAATAAGAGAAGATGACCATATTTTAAAAATTGCATTGGAGCTATAGATGGCACACATGTGTCTTGTATTGTTCGCTCTAAGGAACAAATCAAATACATTGGTAGAAAAGGTTTCACTTCACAAAACATAATGGTTGTATGTGACTGGAACAGCATTTGTATGACTTGGGTGGGAAGGTACTGTACATGATGCTAGAATATTTGATCAGGCACTTAGAAGGCAAAACCTTAATTTTCCTCATTCTCCATCAGGTAAGCAACACTAATACTATGCCTTGTGTTATTTTAATATGTAGATTTTATTTTTATTCATCTTAATTAACTCTTTTTTACTTGGTGTAGGTAAATATTATTTAGTTGATTCAGGCTATCCAACAACGATGGGTTATTTAGGACCGTATAAGGGTGAGCGATATCATCACCCAGATTTCAAGCGCAACTCTAGTTTTAGAAATTCAAACGAGGTATTCAATTTTTTTCACTCCAGTCTTCGATATTAAATTGAAAGAACATTTGGAGTCTGGAAAAATAGGTTTTCTATTTTACGCTTAATGCATTCTTTCAAGTTTGACACTCAGATTCATCTTATTATAACTACCATGGCTATACACAATTTCATCCGACGACATTCTTCTACTGATAAGGAATTCAACTATCATGCTAATAAATATATTACTGCAGAGATTGAGGAAGGGGATGAGCCTTCTGGTATTCCTTTAGAAATGCAAGACAAGTCTTCTAATATTATGGAGGCGTTGTGTGATAGAATTAGAGATGAAATTGTTGGTAATTTGACACTCAAAAGCACTTTTTATAAAGATTGGCCAAACACAATTTGTTTATCTAATATTAAAAAAAGTACTTCTTAAATAAATTAGTCAAACACAAATTATTCAAAAGTACTTTTCAAAATAAGCATTTTTTGTGAGTTTGGCCAAACTGACTCTAAGTGTTGTTGTCTGAGGTAATTGTTGATGATGGTCGTGCGTGACATTAATTAATCTGAAAGTATACCAAATTTGAACTAGGCCTATCGTGCAGTATTAACGATTCAAATTCGAGCCCCATATTTATCTATTTATACTATATTAAAAGCACGAAGGTCATTAGCAAAATGCCGTTCGCCTTTTTTACCCTTTAAAATCAGTTTTACATTGGATAAAATTATAATTTAAATTACTTTCCTAATATTTAGGACCTTAAAATCAAGTCAATTTGTTTTTACTAAATCAAACCTTAATTGAATTAGGTAAGAAGTCATTAACCTTTCCTAAATTTTATGAATTTTCCATAATAAAAGAATAATGTCATTATATCAATTTATGGTAAACTTCTCCATATGTACACAATACACGTTAGATTTGTCTTTTTTTTTTTTGCTTAAAAATAATTAATCATTTAATTATATTAGAATAAATTTATTAGTGTAAATATTTATACAATTATGAGAAGTAAATATATCAACATAAATATATATTCCATGTTAGATATAATGATAACTTCCATTAATATTTTATATGTTAGATATTACAATTGATTCTCTAAATTTTCAATGAATTAATATCTTAATTGTATATAATTTTAGTATCTTAGAAAAAATTGAGAAATTTTGTTTACTCTTAATTATAATTTTATAACCGCTCATAAATTTAACACCAATTAATTTTATATAATTTCATTATTTTACCAAAAATAAAAATAGAGAAAGACTTTTGTTTTTTGAAAAATATATTTTGATCCATTGCGTATATATAATAGTAAGTTCATTACCCTTTAGTCAAACATTTTTTCTATTGAAATTATGTACCAAAATTTAAGAAGGTTTTTTTTTTGGTTTCCCATGATTTTCATAGACTCATTGATTGGTTGGCGAATGACTAAATAAATATGTGAGTATGTACCTTATAGTAATATATTATTTAGTTAATAAAAATAAATAATATATATTTTAATAATTTTAGAGAGACATATTACTCCATCAAGTATAAAATCAACTATGAAAAGAATTACTCTAACAAATATGATAGTCTTTGATTTTAAATCTTATTTTAGACGTATTACATAATATTTTGTAACTTTTTATAGCAGGAAAAATTATTTTATATATATAAAATTTGATATGGTTTAATTGTCATATATATATCATTGGTCACATTTTGCGAGTAAATAATTAAATAATTTCACTTGAAAAAACTTCAATATATGTCGATGTGCATGTCTAAAAAGTATCTTCAATTCTAAGCCACTAAATTTTATAAAGATCTGAAAACTTAAAGAACCTAGCAGGTGAAGAAAAAAAAAAGAAAATAATATTCATTAAACATGCCTTGAAATATAAACATTTGTTCTTTAATAGTCAAAACATCGAATAATACGATGGATAATTAAAGAATATTAAATGTCAGTTTGTTAGACTGACTCGACTTATAAGAAGAGTAATCATTAAGATTGAGAAAATAAAAAGTACCCAAGAATCCTTAAGTAAATACAAAATTAAATAAATAAAATTTCATAGCTAACTGTGGGGGTGACTTAATAAAATTAATGGTCTAAAGACAAACTATAATAAGAGGCCTTAGAACTATTTTATAAAATTCATGCACTAATATGACAATTTAGAAGGAGTTACTTTTCCATTTATAGATCAATCAAAAGTGACAAGAACAATAGCCTTTTTAGAAGAAAAAACAAATAGATTGGCATTGAAAAGTTAAATTATTAAAGGCATAAAAATGAAATAAATATAGTAGAGGAGGGAAAAACAAACCTGAAGAGGGAGATAAAAGTACTAATTAATAAGAGAAGAAAATTTTATCAAAATTTATTTATTCATTCAAACAACCTTAACCAAATCCCCAAAAAAACTATAATTTAGAATATTTTAGTAAGGATAATCATACATACTATATGATAGTGGTGGCAAAATGCATAAAACAAATAGCTATCCTTCCATATTATTCACTAAAAATGGGTTGAATAATGAACTTTTCTAAAACGGGTCAAATATGAATAAGAACCATATTTTTTCACTTAGAAAATGGATAACCAATGGATAACTAATGATTTTAATTTTTATATTTGTAAAGATTCAAATTGCAGGTTCCTCAAGTTTGGAAGACTAGGAATTCTCCTAAAAGTGATCATATTCAAGAAGCCATAGATAATATGAATATCCATATTATCCGCCAGTTAATCCATTTTCTATCCGTATTAAATATGGGTCAGCTCGGATAATATATCCGTTTTTGCATTACTTATTCTCGACCCGTCCATATCCGACCCAACCTACCCGTTTGCCACCCCTACTATATGGTATATATAATACTTAATACTTGAAATTGTATTTCTTACACCAAGATTATCGTCTATAAAAGATATTAGGTCAGATACACAAAAAGATAATATATCATGCTTATTTTCATAAAAAAACAAATATAAATAACCTTCCTAAATTCTTAATCGTTTCAAGTTTAAAAGATAACCAATAGCTATGCATTCAACTATTTCATCAATGTACTATTTATTTTTTAATTTAAATAAATATTATATTTATCTAGATGTCAATTGTTATTACACATAATTTATTCTTATTCTACATTTTATACACTTTTTATTAATAGACACAAAAACACGTGCAACGCACGTACACTAAAACTAGTTTAAAGAAAAAACAAGATAACTCTTTCTTTTAAAAAGTAATAACCTTTTATTGACTGGCCTAGTTGAGTTATGATTTAAAATTAGGTTCAGTGTTCATAAACAATTTTTCTAAGGTTTGATAGTTTTGCTGCACTCATTTTAACTTTTTCCTTTGTTCACTTTCCTTCTTTCATTAGAAGCCTTTCATTCGAAAGCTTTAAAAATAAAATTATGGAGCTAAAGCTGGCAGGGGTAGGAATGTAATCAATTGAGTCCCAACTTTTCTCCCTTTGGAATACTACTCTGACAATTTCTCTGATTGCTTTATAGCAAGGAGCGACTTCCGAATGGAAAGCACATGCACATTGAAAGTAAGCAGGTTAATCGGGCCGGGCCAGCCCAGTCTAATCACACCTCGGTTCAACCCGGGTCAGTCCTGTACGCTAGGGGGTGAGACGGGTTGGGGAGGGTTGGGGGGAAAGCCGGGCGGGAACGAACATATTTTGATAATCGGTACCCCGGAACTCGGTCCCGATTACCGTTGTAATTTTTTGACCGTTGCAACGGTCAAATTCAAAAATGACTGTTAAGCAACTCTCATATTTTGCAAAAATGGCTATTTTGGCCTACCCTCTTAAGAAAATAGCCTCCCACCCCTAATAATTAATAAATTACAATTTTAATCTTTTAAAAACTATAAATAGCCCCCTTTCTTCTTCATTTTTCTCACAATTTGCTCTCTTACTACTCTAGTTCTCTCTCAATTTTCTCTTGATAATTTTGCTTTTTGCTCCTAAATTCTCAATTACTTATTATTTCAAGTTTCATCAAATATTTACTTTAATCACTACAAAATTATAATTATCAAATATCAAGTATTCATGTGAAGTGTGCTATCAATATTCAATATCATCAAATATCAAGTATCAAATATCAATTGAAGTGTGATACCAAATTTAGTGCGATATCCGGAATCCCGGTACACTCATTCCATCTCTTTCTCTTATTTGGTGTACAGTTATTTTATTATTTAGAATTATTAATTTAATTTTTTAATTTAATTTATATAATGGATTTACTTAGAGCAGCCAAAAAAGCGTGCACTAGTAGAGGTGGTAGTAAGAAAACTTCCAAAAGATCAAGAGGTGGTGTTGGTTCTTCTAGTAGCTTTACACATATTTTTGAAAGTTCACCTGAAAATTTCAATGTAGATTATGAGCGAATGCAAGAAAAGTATGGTATAGATGATAATTTAGATGTTATTCAATCATTTGATAATCTTGAAACATCACCAGCTACACCTGGTAATACTAGTCAAACTCAAAATACTAGGGGTGGAGGTTGTGATAATACAGGTAGGCCTCCCCTCCCTATTAAGAGGAATCGAAGAATAAGAAGTAAGTGTTGGAATTTTTTTGAAAGACTAGAAGAAGATAAAAATTATGTAAGATGTCAAATTTGTAAGGAAGTTTATAAACATGAGACCGGAGGTAAGGCATGGGGAACGGGTCAACTTCGTAGGCACATGGTAGATAATCACCCTATTGCATGGGGTGTTGATGAGGAAGGTGGGCAAAAAAAACTTAATATGGGTACTGACGGTTTAATGGGTAAATACGATATAGCGAAATATCGGGAAGAATTAGCTAAAATAAATTTTTTTAGGTTTTTTTCCTTTTAGTTTTGCTGCTTCACCATTTCTTGTTACTTATATTCAAAGAATTTATAACTCTTTGTTTAAAGGTATTCCTAGAAGTACTTGTAGAGATGATATCTTTAGGCTTTTTGGACAATATCAGACATATATCCATTATTTGTTCGCCAGTCTTTCTTGTTGAGTTTCTCTTACTTCTGATTGGTCGTGCTGTTAATGAAAATGATTATTTGACTGTTACATGCCATTGGATAGATGATAATTTTTGTATGCAAAAACGTATTATTACTTTTAAATATGATGAAGATCAAAGTCATACTGGTGCATTTATAAGTAATACTATCCATGAAGTTGCTATATTTTACAATCTTTCAGAAAAAGTTGTGTATATCATTTGATAATGCTTCTAACAATAATGATGCTGTTACAATATTCAAATTGCATCTACACCCACCACTTCCTGAAGTATTTCATGTTAGGTGTGCATGTCATATTTATAATTTAATTGTGAAGAGTGGCCTTGAATTATTTAGAGATGAGATCAATTTAGTCAGAGTTGTTAGTGTAATTCAAGGAAATAATAGAAGTGCTAGATTAAATGCATTTAAGGAAAAATGTGTACAATATGGACTAAAACCAAGACTCATGCCTGAAGAAATAGTTACTAGGTGGAATTATACTTATTTATTCTTAAGATGTTGTCATAAATATAAAATGCCTATAACTGAAGTTGTTAATTCGCATTGTACCAATCCTAACCGTTTGTTAACATCTAGAACTTGGGATGTCATTGATGATGTTGTAAAATTTTACAAAACTTTATGTGGCTACACTTGAGTTTTCTGGAGCTTATTATCCTACTATTGCAAATGGTTTAGTTCATATTGCTAAAGTTTCTCTTTTACTCTATAATTTGAAGAAGAAAGAAGGATATACTTCTGTTGTTGAATCTATGCTAGATAAATTTAAGAAATATTTCTACTCAATTCCTCTTATTTACCTAATTGGTGCTATTTTAAACCCTTCTATCAAAATGATCACTTGTCGCCAATTATCACTGCTTTATATGTTTATATGGATATTGGACCAACTGAAACCCCTGATGTTGAAACTTGTATTTCTAATCTACACAAATATTTACAAACTTTATATAATTATTATGCTAACATTGTTGATGCTTCTGCTGTTGTAGATGCAAATATTACTTCAAGTTCAGTTTCAACATTTGCATCCGGTGCTTTGGAGGATAATGATAGTGTTGAAGATTATTTAATTTGGTCTACACTAGGAGAGCATAAACAAACCAATAGTAGGAACATTGATAAACTCCAATTCTACTTGTAAAAGTCACCAGAGCTCCGCACAAAGGAATTTCTACCGCTGGGTTGGTGGAGGAGCAACTCAAATTAATTTACTGTTCTTTCAGCCATGGCTCGAGACGTGCAAATGTGCCGATTTCAACAGTCGCATCAGAAAACGTATTTAGCCAAGCAAGGAAGCAACTAGGAGATACCCGTCATTCATTAGGCAGCAACGCTTTAGAAATTATAGTATGTATATTGGTGTAAAAAAGGCATTACACATGTAATATTAGCAAGGTGATAAAACATGATGCGTGGAAAAATGGTATATCGACAAGTGGCACACTCAATTAATGGAATTAAGAATACAAGGAATGTATGGGAGAAACACCCACGAGACAGTACATAGAAGAGAACCGGTCCTGACAGTTATCAAAGAAGAGGTGTGAGCGAAATAAATAAAGGTTAAAAAGAGGGGAAGATACACGAACCAGAAGTAAATAAGGAAGGGGAATCAGAACAATTATAAGGAATATATAGCTATAAATATGTCAGTTACGATTATCCATGATAATGGGCAATCAATACAATTAATGCCAATAATGAATCCAAATTAAGTGTGAAAACCGTTATGATTGTACGCTCCTATATAAGGATAAAGAATTTCATTTGTAAGGGAAGATTACGATTACTATTGAAATACATTTCATTATTCTCTGCTTTATCAAAGTTTCCAGCCTTGATTTTAGGGATTGATTGTTGATTCATTCCTTATTTCTCTTTGATAGTTTTCTCTATACTTTTGTTATTTTTCTAAAAGGTTATTGTGGAAGTGAAGTAAAACTTGATTATCAGTAACCCGTTTTCTCCTAAATATAGACTCTAACTGAGAAATCTATTTTTTAGTTAAACAAATTGGTTCCGTTGCCGGGAATCTTATAATATTTTCACTTTTTAAATTCTGCTTTCTGACAACCAACTACGTCAACGGTTAACGACATTAACCAGTTGAACTCACATAAGGGAACTCCACCACTCCTCTCCCCAACGGGATCCCCTCGACAATCCCCTGATGGTTCACCTGAAAGATCTACATCACACGCTAATGATCAACAAGGGGATGAACAAACTGTCGAACGAGACGCTCTAAAGCAATTGATTGCAGAACATGTGAATAGTGCTCTTCAAGCCTTTGTTAGGGGATTTCCTAATTAACTACAAACTCCTCCACTAGTCAATACAACAACCTTAGAAAACCCAAGCTCGGGGCTCGACAATTCTGGAAGTGGAGGAACTCCCAATGAATTTCATGATGGAGGGTTCTACAAGTCATGAGCAAGCGTCTAGTAGAGTCTTGCATTTCGGTATGATGACGTCCATATCTATCTTCGAAGGCTACAGGACATTTAGGACATACTTCCCATCTTTCTTTCCTTATCGTGCGACATTGATTCAACTTGAAGTGTAACTCTTTGAATTCCTTCCACACATTTATATGCGTACATGAACACTCGGTATCAGCTGTGCATCGACAACTTGTGATTCCATAGTTGAGGTGCCAGATTTGATTTTAGCGTGCTGATGATAGGCTATTTTGGAGGACTTGAGGTCGGGTATTGACTGTAGCTTGAGCACAGAGATTTCGATTGTGTGAGCACGTGCTTTTAGGACTTATATGTCCGGTGGTGTCCCTATTAGTGGAATTTGTGATTGGATGACAATGTGGTGAGTATGAGGTGACTGCGGGATGTATTCAGATTGTTCGAATATGACGAGAAGAGTTTACTTGAGATGTAGAAAGGACTATGGGGTGTCTGATTTCTGTCTTGATTTGGCGTTTAGTCTCGAGTTATGGGTGTATTGAGGGATCTCTCATGTTGTTTTAGTGGTGGAGTGAAGTAGATTCTCATGTCTTGTTGATGAGTTCAGAATCGATAAGCTTAAGTGATTGCGTAGTAGTCGTGACTGTGGAAGGGTGTAGTGAGATGTCAGTTTGAGGCAAAACAAGTGGGTTATCCCCTACGAGGTGTCCTGAGATTATGTGATCCCTAAGATGTTATGTAGAGAGTTCTCTTTTACGAGTGAATGATATATATTGCAATTTGAGTTTGGATCGCCTATGGAAGTTGGCTTAACCATCACGAGGACGAACACGAGATTTGCAGATGATTTGAGGTACTAGATGGTTTGTGTTGCATGAGCGGATGAAAGATTTAATGGAATCTCACTGTGGTATTATGGTAGTAATGGGGTATGGTTATTGTAAGTAGTCAGATGTTTTATTCCATGCCTTTGAGCCAAGTGGGGGAGTCTACTATCGACGAGTTGATTTCACGGTTATGTGTTGCATTGGTTTCGGTTTGAGGTATACTGGTGAATCAGTTATGACTTAAAAAAGTCAAGATCAAGGATGACTCGGGTAAAGGTATTTATGGATACAGGTTATATCACACTCTATAAGTATATAAGAATTATAAAATAATTGAGTGGTTATTCGTGAAGGATGTAGTGTACATGGAGTAGGAATTTGCTCAGTTGCTTAGAAGTGTGGGTTACTCTTTACTCCCTCGGGTGTTGGTGTGCTAATGGGGCACAGGTCGTTCGGTCCGTTTGATCGGTTTAATTGAGATTTGATTAGAGTGGATGACTCTCGAGAATGGTTCTAATGGATTCAAGATTTATATGTAGCGATTTGGAATTTTCAAGATTTCTATATGGCAAGAAACTGGGAGTTGCGTTAGATGGTGTCGAGACTTGTGGCATTTTTATATCATTATGGATTGTGCATTTCAGTATCAAGAAGGTGAAAGAAACAGTTTTAGGTTCACATAAGGTCTCTTTAGAGTGGGTGTCTCTGTTGTGGTGCCTTAGGTGCTTAAGAGGGAAGTCAGCGGCTTATATGCCTTAGGGCGTTGTGGTTTTATACTAGGGTCTCTTGTGTGGTGAATTTTGGTTTAGGATCGTGGTGTTCCAACAAGGAGAAGTATCAATTTCAAGGCAATTTGGAAGGGACTTGGAGAAATAGGACAACGTGGTAGTAGGTTGGATCAGCACAATAATGGATATAATCGGTTCTTTGGGTACTTATGATGTGGCTAGTCTCCACAGGTGTTTCGTGGAAATACTCTTGGGTTTTGGCGACCTACGTGGCTGGGTTGAGTTAGAAATATTCGGTTCAGATAGCTTGGTTATGTTCAAATGGACTACTAAGAGTTCTAAATTGTTTTTACCACGTTTCAAGGAGTATATTTCTTACCAGCGTGAGAAATATGTTGCGTATTGGGATTTTCTCCGAGATGAGATCAAATGGAAGGTTTCTGACTGATCGGGTATGTATTCTGCTTGTGACTTAGAGTTGATTAAGAGATTCTTGTACTCTTCATAGGATGGCATAGTAGATGCGGTGTGTTGTGTGGGATTGAGATTTGCATGTGCAAGGTCACAATTCAATTTTGAAGGGAAGGACATAAATTCTTAGGAAGCATGGACGGTTTTAGATAACTAGGTAAATGATATTACTATTTGGTATGGCTTGATGAGAGTATACATTTCAGAATGGGCAATGTGTTTTGATTTATGGATACTTCATTGGTACTGCGACACACTCCCGGTTGATCTACTGCTGATATATATAATGACCCGGCAGGTCGTTTTGAGAGTAATAGCCCCGATCCCCTATTAACTGCTTTCCCCAAATCTTTTTCTGCTATTGTGACTTGCCGAGATGATTGGTTTTGAGTTTCGGAGTATTTTGGGACACTTAGTCCCTAAATGAGAGCTTAAGCCTTAGGATTTAGACCGTAGTCGGAACTGTGTGAAGACGACTTTGGAATGGAATTCCGTCGGTTCCGTTAGCTCCGTTAGGTGATTTTGGGTTTAGGAGCATGTCCATATTGTGTTTTGGAGGTTCGTAGCTCATTTAGGCTTGAAATGACGAAAGTCAAATTTTTGGAGTTTTGGGCCAGTGGTGGAATTTTTGATATCGGGGTCGTTTTCCGATTATGGAAGTTGGAGTAGGTCCATAATGTTGATTATGACTTGTGCGCAAAATTTGAGGTCAATCGGACGTGATTTGATAGGTTTCGACATCGGTTGTAGAATTTTGAAGTTTCAAGTTTTTTAAGTTTGAATTGGAGGGTGATTCGTGATTTTAGCGTTGTTTGATGGGATTTGAGAGCTCGACTAAGTTTGCATGGTGTTTTAGGATTGGTTGGTATGTTTGGTTGAGGTCCCGGGGGCCTCGGGTGTGTTTCGGATGCTTAACAGGTGAAAGCTTGGACTTAGAGGAATTTCTGATTTTTGCTGGTTCTGGTGTTTTCGCACCTGCGGTGGGGAGTCCGCAGGTGAGGCCTGCCAGAAGCGAGACATACAGGCGCGGATGCAAGAAGTCGAGAGTTGCCCTGGGGTCGCAGGTGCGAGGAAGTTCCGCATCTGCGATGCCCGCAAAAATGCAAGGCTGTTCGCAAATGCGCAAGATGCGCAGAAGCGGAAGAGATGTACGCAGGCGCGCGCGCAAGTGCGGCCCTTTCGTCGCAGGTGCGAAGGAAGAGGGGGTAAGTGAGTTGCGCAGATGCACACGTTTTCCGCACAAGCGCACCCGCAGGTGCGAGCCCAGGTTCCGCAGGTGCGGAAATACCTGGACAATGATTAAAACCGAAGGGCTTCGTGATTTTTATCATTTTTGGCTTTGCAAACTCGGGTTGGGCGTTTTTTGAGAGCATTTTCGAGGAATTTCTTGAGGTAATTTTCTTGTGCTTATTTTTGGTCAATAATCTTGCCTTGACATGTATTTTCTCACCTAGTTAATGTGTATTTAATGTGGAAATTGGAAGTTGGAAACTAGGGATTTGGAAGTTTGAATTGTAGATTGGAGGACCATTTGGTGTCGGATTTTAGTAAATTTGATATGGTTAGACTCGTGAGTGAATGAGATTTATAGTTTCATAAATTTTGTCGGGTTTCCAGACGTGGTTCCGGGGGCCGGGTTTGAGCCAATTTCGGGTTTTGGCCTAATTTTGTAGTTTTTCTTGTGGGATTCATTCCATTAGTGTGTATTGATGGTATTTTACTGTTTTGAATAGATTCGGGCCATTTGGAGTCGGATACTCGTGGCAAGAAGGTGATATCAAGTTGATTTGAGCGGTTCGAGCTAAGTGGCTTGTCTAACCTTGTGTTGGGGACTTCCCCCTTAGGATATCTTGATATTATTTGGTGTGTGGGCGCCGTGTACGTGAGGTGACGAGTACGTACACAGGCTATTATTGCAAAAAAAATCCTGTTTAACCTTTTTAAATCATAAATTGCTTCTCTTATTAAGTTGTACTAATATGTTCAATTGTGTAGTTTAGACTAGAAAAGCATGCTTACGTGTTTTAACTGCCTAATTGACATTATGTGCATCATGTTTAGTTAAGTCCTTATTTACCTTATCTGCGTCCAGTATAAACTGTATAACTTGATGTCATACCTGTCATTTCATCTTGCGTTGTATATTTAAATTGGGACTACAGACGTATTCCGGGAGCTCCCCCTGTACTGCATATTTACTTTGGGACTACAGACGTATTCCGGGAGATCCCCTTGTACTGCATATTTACTTTGGGACTAAGGACGTATTCCGGGAGATCCCCCTATACTGCATATTTATTTTGGGACTACGGACATATTCTGGGAGATCCCCATGTAATGCATATTTACTTTGGAACTACGGACGTATTCCGGGAGATCCCCCTGTACTGCATATTTACTTTGGGACTACGGACATATTCCGGGAGATTCCCCTGTACTTCATATTCATTTGAAACTATGGGACGGTATCCTGAGAGATTTCCCACTGTGTTTACCATATTTTGAGTAGAGGGCTCCCTTAACTGTTAAATTTTCGAGAATTTCTTTAACTGTGTTACCGTAAATTCTACTTATATCTTTTGCTGTTTAATTTATTATATTTACTCCGGTAGGGCCTTGACCTGACCTCGTCACTACTCGACCGAGGTTAGGCTTGGCACTTACTGGGTACCAATGTGGTGTACTCATGCCCTTTTCCTGCACATGTTTTTCGTGTGCAGATCCAGGTACGAGCTATCAGCCTTGGGGTTAGTGCGTGCTGCTGATTCTAGGAGATTTTAAGGTATTTCTGCTTGCGTCCGCAGATCTTCGGAGTCCCCTTCTACTCTCTCGTCTAGAGACTTTCCTTATTTTCGTCAGACTATTGTGTAGAGCTGCATAGATTATAACAGCTTGTGACTTAGTAATATTCCGGGTTTTGGGAAACTATTTTGTATATGCTAAGTGGTGCTACTCTTGGCTATTTATAATATGCTGTTTACCTTTAAAATCTTGTGTTTTCTTTATATTTTTTGCAATATTAGGCTTACCTAGTCGTAAAGACTAGGTGCCATCACGACCCCTTTCGGAGGGATAATTTGGGTCGTGACAATATATAAAATTTTCTAGGTGGCACAAAAGAATTTTAGAAGTATTCATCGTGGGATGATCGTGTATGAAAGATGTGTTAGAAATTTAGGCGGTGGAGATGGAATCAGATATGGTGATTCGTGTTTTTGATGGATTTGGAGGCTAGGAGTTCTTAGGACAGATTGCTTCATGGTTGTGGACTGTGAGGTTGTGGCCGAAGCTAGACAAATGATAGTATGTGTTATGATTCAGTCATTGTGGACTTTCGGAGGGTTATTTATCTATTTGTGGGTGACCAGAGTTGATTTGGGGGTCCATTGGTAGGCCCAATAGGATGTATATTCTACACCGAACCGGATTGGTTGGCTTCATACTGCTATTGTTGTTGAACTTATTCGTGTTCTGAAATGATATGTGAGTTACTCTTCTATGCTACGAGGAGTTGTGATCCGTTGGTTATAAGAACACCTGGTGCGGTTCTATTTGGGTTTTGTAGCAAAATATGAGCGAGATGAGTATTTGGGTATTGCGTGATTGATTGCGCGTTGGCTATGTTCTTTCCGGATTGTGGTATTGTGTTATTTTCTCTCCGTGGTTACGGTAATGCACTTTGGGTACTTGATGTCGAATTTTGCGTGGTTATCGATTTTGAGCATTGTGGCTGAGGTATTTCATATGGACCAGTGTTTGGATGGGGTCACGCATTGCAGCAGAGTTATGTTGAGATTTGATACCTCGTGTTAGATTCATGTGTCTTGGTTCTACTAAGTATGATGGGTTCGTAGCATTTCGGTTGTGGTGGTACTTGTTGAACTTGCGGGATGGTTCTCTCGTTTGAGTCATTTTTCCATGATTTGTGTATATTTGGAATGTTGCTTATTGGTGCACGGATTGCACGGGTTATGGCTTTAGATTGTATTGATGTGGCATGTCACTATAGTGGTCTTGTTGGATGAGATGAGATCATTGGACCTAGAATGGATACTATCAGAATTGATTACAATATGTTTGGAAGGATAATATCGAAGTCGGCTTAGAATTGGCTATAGTTCTTGTCGAATGAGAGGGAATTCCATGATTAGTTGGTTTGATGAATGGTTGTGAGTTCTGCATGTTTCTTTCATCATTGGCAGTGTACGAAGGTTTTAAAATGAGGTTTTGTTTGACATGAGGTTTATTACCGATGTTGGGTGGTTTTGAGCAACTACTGTGACTAGATATTATTGCTATGAGTATTTGAGTTATGCGGTATATCATGTGGTTATATCTTGGATTATGGTTATAGCTTGTTCAGACGTATACAGTGTGTAGATGCGAGATTCTGACCTTATAGAAATTCCGGATGTTGGAAATTGGATTCTAAGGATTATGGGCTAAGGTTGGAGTAATGATCTTCAGTTATGTTGTGTTTTCGGGCCTATATGGAATAGGGTGATGTGGGATCGCCCCCGGGTGTGTGCATGGTAAGGTTACACGGCAGTTGATGGCTTTGAGAATAACTCTGGGCACGTTCGAGGACGAACATATGTTTATGTGGGGGAGGATGTAACGACCCAACCCGTCATTTTGAGCATTTTCACTTTGCTTGGTAGTTTACGGGCATGAGTAGCTCCGTATGAGGTATTTTGACTTATGTGAATCGTCGGTTTTGGTTTTCAGGTTATTCAGGATGATTTGGAAGAATGATTCTCAACTAGGGAGCTTTAAATTCGAAAGAGTTAACCAAGTTTAACTTTTTAGCATTTGACCTCAGATTGGAATTTTGATGATTCTGTTTGCTCCGTTTAGTGATTTTGGACTTAGGAGCGCATCCAGATTGTGATTTGGAGGTTCGTGGTTGAATTTGGCTCGAAATAACGAAAGTTGAGTTTTGGAAAGTTTGACCGGGAGTGGACTTTTTGATATCGGGGTCGGATTCCGATTCCGGAAGTTGGAGCAGGTCCGTAATGTCGAATATAACTTGTGTGCAAAATTTGAGGACAATCGGACGTGATTTGATAGGTTTCGGCATTGGTTGTGGAAGTTTAAAATTTAAAAGTTCATTGATTTGAGTTGAGGTGTGATTCGTCATTTTGATATTGTTATATGTGTTTTGAGGCCTCGAGTAGGTCCGTATTGTGTTATGGAACTTGTCGGCATGTTCGGACGGGGTCCCGAGGGGCTCGGGTGAGTTTTGGACCAGGCTGAGATCATTTTATTGCATTTTTGGATTTTTGCTAGCTGCTGGTTTTGGTATGATCGCACCTGCGGCTGGTTTACGCAGGTGTGATGGTCGCAGAAGCGACAGAGGAGTCGTAGAAGCGTGAAGGGGAGCTGGGCATGAGGATCGCAAGTGCGGTTGCTTGGACGCACCTACGCAACCGCAGATGCGGTTCAAGTGCGCAGAAGCACGATCGCAAAAGCGGATTAAAGGCCACAGGTGCGAGGGATTGCTGGGTCAGTTATTTTTGTATAAGCGATGTTTTACCGCAAAAGCGGTGGTCGCAGATGCTACGAATTGTCCGCAAATGCGGAATCGCTCGACAAAAGCTATATTATCGAGGGTTTTGGTTCTTTCTTCATTTTGGGAGCTATGGAGCTCGGATTGAGGCGATTGTTAAAGCAATTTTCACAATATGAATTGGGGTAAGTGTTCTCTACTCGGTTTTGGTTATTTTTCCTTAATCTATCTTTGTTTTTGGAAATTGGATTGTGAATTTTAAAGAGGAAATTGGGGGGTTTGGCCTAATGTTTCATAATATGAAAATTTGAGTTTTGAACATCGAATTGGAGTCGGATTTGAGTGAAACTAGTATGGTTGGACTCGTAATTGAATGGGTTGTTAGATTTTGTAAATTGTGTCTTGTTCCGAGGTGCGGGCCCGGGTTGGGCGTTTGGCCGGTTTGGACTTGTGATTCAAGATTTGATCTTTTTCGATCAGGATTAGTTCCTTTAGCATTGTTTGATGTACTTGAGTTGTTTTTGGTTAGTTTCTAGCCCTCCGGAGGTCGGAATGCACAAGATGGCATTTTGGAGCATCGCTTGGCTTACTCGGTGTTAGAATTGGCTTGTTCAAGGTAAGTGACTCTTCTAAACTTAGTGTTGAGGGTATGAAACTCCGTAATACGTGTTATGTGATTGGTATTGAGGTGACGCACATGCTAGGTGACGGGCGTGTGGGTGTGCACCATGTGAATTTGGACTCCGTTGTTTCCATGGCACTTTATAGTGGCCCTATTTTGTTGATATCCGTGTTTTCACCATGCGATAAAGTAATTGAGCTGTCAATCATGCTAGATATCATGTTTAGGCTTTATGCCGATACTATTGGTACCCATAGTGGTCATTTCTTGCTGTCATCTTACTGATTTTATTAATATTTCATACTCAGTCATATTCATGCATTCATATCATATCTCAGTATTAGTTGTTATTTATTAATACATCATATCATTGTTGTCGGGCTAGTTTCATGACATTATGAGCCCGTGAGTGAGACTGGAGAGATTGATGACTAAGTGAGTTCGAGAGCCTGATTATGAGTGGCAGTTATGGGCCGCAACATGCTATATTGATTTATGACTAGATCTGGCTTATGATAGCGCTTGGGCTGTAGGAGTCCCTTCGGAGTCTGTACACACCCCTAGTGAGCGTGATTGATTTTATTGAGGGATGGATCTTCCCTGGACATGGATCTTGTCTGAAGCATTTATATACCTGGAGATGGATCTTCTCCATGGGGCCAGATTGGCCTTCCTCGGTACTGAGTGACTGATGGTCGATGATGTATATATTCCGGGATGGATCTTTCCCGGGTCGTATGGGCCATATACAGTACCGAGTGGTTGAGCATGATGAGTGGAAAGTGTGAGACAGTGAGATTGAGTACTCTAATAGTGTGAGTACATGATTCATCTTTGAGATACATGGCATTGGCATGCACACATGACATACAGGCATAGAGATGCATTTTTCCTCATGTTGTACAGTATCACGTCCATCATGACTTTTTACACACATTGATATGTGGGCATAGAGAGGTATTTCACACTTGCTATCTGGAAAGAAAATGAAACATCTTATTTATTGTGGAAAGGATATTTGGAAAAATTACAGTTTTTAAACTTACTCATATTTTTGGCATTTTCGGTAAAAGATTTGGGTATTCAATAAGATACTTGAAAAACATGACTATTTTCTGGAACTATGAACGAGCTAAGCATTTTACTTCTGAAATACATCTTTTATTACTTGCATTATGTTGTTATGAACTGTTGTGGGATATTGGTATTGGACCCGACCTTGTGTTAGCTCGTCATTACTTTCAACCTAAGGTTAGGTTTGTTACTTACTGAGTACATGTGGTCGGTTGTATTCATACTACACTTCTGCACCTTGCGTGCAGATGTTGGTTGTTGATATTGTTGTGTTCGATGGGAGCTGGATTGAAGATGTATATGCATCCCGATTGTAGGTGCCCCTTGTTCATGGTAGCTTTAGATCTATAAAACTTTGTTTATGTACTTTTCAAACAGACGATGTATTTATTTCATTTCAGCTTTGTAAATTCTATTCTTAGAAGCTCATGATTTGTACAACCAGTTCTTGGGAAAATGTATTAGTTTCATATATATTTTTTTTAATTAATGTCCTTATTAAATTTCATTGGATTTGGATAGTTGATAATTGGATTACCTAGCGGGTTGAGTTAGGGACCATCACGATTAGTTGGATTTTGGGGCGTGACAGTTTTTAGGCTTTCTTGTTTCTAACATGGGTATTGAAGTGAATCCTGCACAAATCAAACCTATCGAGGAAATACCAGATGTACTCACAAGCAAAAACTGAAGTGCAGAGATTAACAGGAAGAATAGCATCCCTGGGGAGGTTTATATCAAAATAATCAGAAAAGAGTTTTAAATTCTTTTCAGTATTGAAAAACCAGAATCAGTTTGAATGGACTGATGAATGACAACAAGCCCTCAAGGACCTAAAATCGTATTTGTCAAAACTACCTTTGCTAGCCAAACCAAAAGACGGAGAAATGCTACTCATTTACCTTGTTGTGTCGGAAGTGGCGGTAAGCGCAGTGTTGGTACGAGAGGATAAAGGAAAACATTATCCAATTTATTATGTTAGTAAATCTTTATTAGATGCTGAGACACGGTATCCCCATTTATAAAAACTTGCTTTAGCGTTAGTCATGGTATCTAGAAAGTTAAGACCTTATTTCCAATATCATCCTATTTCTGTAATAACTGTTTTCCCCCCGAGGAATATATTTTATAAACAAGAACTATCTGGTAGATTAGCTAAATGGGCAATAGAAATCAGTGAGTATAATATCATATACCAGCCTGGAACTGCAAAACAATCGCAGGTTTTAGCAGAATTCATAGCAGATTTCAGCACAAATTTAGTTCCCAAATCAGAAAAGGAACTACAGGTATTCACCGGATCTAATTCGGGGACTTGGATTTATTTACCGATGGTTCTTCAAATATTAAAGGTGCGGGCTTAGGAATCGTTCTAATTCTACCATCAGGGGAAGTCATAAGACAAGCAATAAAATAGTATCCAATCACTAACAATGAGGCAGAGTACGAAGCTGTGATTGAAGGTTTGGAACTGGCATGAGAACTTGTTATAGAGCAGATTGTGATCAAAAGTGACTCGCAGCTGGTGGTTAACCAGATGCAGGGGACTTACATAGCAATAGAAGTACGAATGCAACAATACCTAAAAAAGTACGAGAATTACTTAAACAATTTCAATCATGGAAGGCCGTGCAAATACCCAGGGAAGAGAATGTAGAAGAAGATGCGTTGACAAATATCGTGTATGTAGCTGAAGTAACAAATGCAGAAAATGCTATCATGATAGATTTGTTTCATTCGGCACTTGATCAAGACAAGAGTGAGGTAAATTTTAATAACCTAACTTGGGATTGGAGGAACAAATTTGTTAACTTTTGCAGTATGGAATCTTACCCAAAAACAAGAAGAAGTCACGATTGCTTCGCCAAAAAGCCGCATGGTATTGCTTAATTCGTGAAAATTTATATCGAAAGATGTTTGGCGGACCTTTAACACGGTGCCTGGCCCATCGCAAACAGAGTATGTGATGAGGGAAGTACATTAGGGGCATTGTGGCAATCACGCCGGGGAAGAATAATTGGTAAATACACTAATAAGAGTAGGGTATTATTGGCCAAAAATGGAATAAGAAGCTGAAAGATTTGGGAAGAAGAACCACGATTAGATAATGAACCAAGGCTACAAAGTCTACCACCTCTACTACTTCTAGTAGGGGCAGTAGAAGGAGAAAGTTTATCAACAATCACAACTTTGCGCGGGTTTGGTGTTATCGAAGACAAGATTATCCAAAGAAATATAGAAGGAAAGGTGCAAAAATATAAAGAAGGAGTAATGTAATGGATACTTAAGAAGGAAGACTCCAAGAAATCAAAAAAGAATAAAGTATTTATAAGAAACATGATCATCGTTAAAGTTGGTCATTACGAAGCGTCATAATGGACTATCTGTATAAGTGAAAAAAGACATTACACGTGGAATATTAGTAAGCTGATGAAACATGACGCGTGGAACAATGGTATAGAGACAAGTGGCACACTTAATTAATGGAACTAAGAATACAAGGAAGGTACAGGAGAAACACCCACGAGATAGTATAGAGAAGAGAACCAGGTCAGGTAGTTGTCAAACAAAAGGCGTGAGCGAAATGAATAAAGGTTAAAAAGAGGGGAAGATACACGAACTAGAAGTAAATAAGGAATGGGAATCAGAGCAGTTATAAGGAATCTATAGCTATAAATATGTCAAATACAGTTATCCATGATAATGGGCAATCAATACAATTAATACCCATAATGAATCCAAATTAAGTGTGAAAACCATTATGATTGTACGCTCCTATATAAGGATAAATAATTTCATTTATAAAGGGAGATTACGATTAATACTGAAATACATTTCATTATTCTCTGCTTTATCAAAGTTTCCGGCCTTGATTTTAGGGATTGATTGTTGATTCATTCCTTATTTCTCTTTGATAATTTTCTCTATTACTTTTGTTATTTTTCTAAAAGGTTATTTTGGAAGTGAAGTAAAACTTGGTTATCAATAACTCGTTTTCTTCTAAATATAGACATTAACTGAGAAATCTATTTTTTGGTTAAACAATGTGCTTTAGAGATTGGATAAAATCAGAACGGCGAAATCGAAGGCGTGAAGAGGTAGATGAAGCGGAGGACCAAGAAATTGGAAATATAATGATTTATGGTTCTGATTCAAGCAATGCCGGAAATCAAGAACCTCATGTTGACATGGATGAACATACAAAAATGAAGCAAAGCATGTGATGTATTCTTTCTTATTTTTTATAATTGTTGTAAACTTTTAATTTGCAAGTTTAAAAATAAACAAATCAAAATAGAACTTGTAAATTAATTTGAAGTATTATTTATTATTCAATAAAAATACAAAATGAAAGCCTTCGGAGTTTGATCCTTACATATTGGTCTTATTAAATAATTTTTTGTAGCCACTTAGTTTTAATTTTAAATATTTAAAATTCAAATTTCAAATTTAAAACTTTAAAGTTTAAAGTTTAATTCTAAACCTTAAAAGTTTGCAAACACCTGAATAACAATAACATTGAATAAGAAAAATATAATATACTAAAAAACATAAGTAACCCGGCCCGGTCCGGACCCGTTAAGCCCAAATCCGGACGGGCCCTAATTAACTCAGATTTTCCCAACCCGTTACCAGCCAGGTTAGCCAGCCCACTATCCAGCCCAAACTACTAACCGGACGGGCTATTTTCTTTTTGTGTCCAGCTCGGACCAACCCGTTCGGTTAACACCCATAATTGAAAGTATTGGATCGATTTTGATATTACGATCATTTCAAGAAAAATTAACCTATTTATTTGTACTTAATAAGATGAATGTAGCCAATCTTGACAAACTCAATATATTATATTTTGGGTCAGAATAAGTCAAAATAGTGTAAGTGTTATTCAAAAAAGGTTGTAATTTTCTATAAAAATGCATCTTATGTTTGTTGATTCTTCTTTCCTACTGCCTCGAGCTCTCACTTTCAGGGTGGAAACACCAGAAATTTAATGTGAAAACGAACATGCACACTCCCCCCTTTTCTTCCGACTGCCGATGTCCATCCTCCCATCCCCTCCCCTTTTACCCTTTTCTTTTTCCTAAATTTGCGTCACCTTCCTCTCCTTCTCACCGTCCTCTCCTCCGCCACATTTTCTTCTCCTTTGTTGTTTCTCCTCCACCACCACAACTGCTAATCCTCTCCTCCACCACTCTTGTTGGGGATTTATAATTTAATATGATTCAATTTCTTAATTTAATTTAGCTATAATAAGTTTCATTGCAGAAAACATTTTTTTGCATTAGTTTGCAAAAGTTAGAAATATTATATCTAAACTGAATTTGTAATTTTCAATTGTTAGATATGGATTCAATTCATATTGTATATAATTATCGGTAGATAGCTGATGTTTGTTTGTGAAATATCTACAGAGCCCAACAAGACTTCTTTATGATCTCCTCCACCTTCATATTTGCTGAATCTGCCACCATCCCCAGTGTCGGTCCCTTTTGATTTTAAATTATTTTTAAGTTAATTATAATTCTTTCCATAATTCATCAAATAAAACTACGTCTTCCGTCCCCTTCTGCTCCGATTATCTTGTTGATCGTTCTTATTTTGTGGGACATTTGAAATTCTTGGGAAAAAATAGAAAATATGTTGAAGAAAAACTTATTTTTTGTTGTAAATTTTCCTTACTCCAATTGATGAGAAAACAGGGGAAAGAGTAAGGACATAGTTAAATCTTCAGTTTGTCAATATCGGTGGACAATTGTCCATTCCGGCAAACTCCAGTTTGTCAATTTCGGTGGCTAGCCGCTAGAATTACTTTTGGGCTATAAAATGTATATTATAATTTTTAGCTACCAGGTGCTATAAGTTTGGCCCGAGTGACTATAAATGAATTTCACTCAATAATTTATTTATAATAATATTTTCATCAATGCTAACTATAGCCTAGAGTAGGAGTATGATAAGTGGGGATTTTGACTGTTTATTAGCACCTTTTAGGTTTTGTTTTAGTCCGAAAATATAGAATTGTGTTCCCGAAACTAATAAAATTATGCAAATTGCAAGAATGCTGGAAGTTTGGTCTCCCGAGATAAATTCTGACTCAAAAAGGAGTGTTCTGAAGTACAAGGCAATAACGGGCTCAGAAACACAAATGTGCGGTCCGCAGAAGAAATTGCTGAGCGCAGAATTTGATATGCGGCCACAAATCAAGAAGAAAAATCTTACAGATCTTTCAGCAATATGCGGACCACGCATGAATTGTGCGGCCGCAGAAGTGGGCTTAAGAGTCAAAGATCAGAGAGTATGCAAAAAGAGTAGGTCTAGGAGCCTTTGTGAAGTGCGGACCATATAAGAATTGTGCGGCCACAGAAGATTGCCTCGCGGCCGCAGTTCAGAAATGTGTGACTGCAGAAGATTGCCTCGCGACCGCAGTCCAGAAATGTGCGGCCGTATAACTCACATTCCTGCTAACTGAAGAAATCGGCGGACCACATATGGAATTGTGCGGCCTCAAAACTTTTCTAGGGGCATTTTTGTCCGTAATTTTTGACCTTGTATAAATAGACGAGTTTCACAAAATTAGGTCAAGTTTGAACATACAAAAGATGTTGTGGTCATTTCTCTTTGCTATTTTAGAAAGTTTTAGCTTATTTGAGTATTTTAACATTAGATTTCATCATTTTAATCTTCCATTATGAGTTTAATTAGCTTTTCATCTTTATTTTATTCAAATCCCATTATGAGTCGCTACATTTTTACTAGGATTGTGACCCAACCCTAATGTGTAAACCTATGGGTGATTAATTTTATGCTTGTTTATGATTGTGTGTTGATTATTTAACTTAGTTCATGCTTAAATTTTAGAATTAATGGTTGCAAACATTGATTCATGCCTATTTGACTTAGTCTCTACTTGAGAAAGAAGGATCTAGTCTAGGATAACTTAGCTAACAAGTAATTGGGTTAATTGAGAGATTGATTAACCTAATTAAAGGGTTCAAACTAAAGATAGTAAGAACCCAACTTGAGATCTTATAAACTGTTTTGGTTGATACACATTTGGACTTGAGAAAGCCAAATTGGGAAAAATCACTCTCTGACCGAGAGGTATTTAGTGGGTAACGTGAAGTTGAGAGCGATAATACACCCCAATAAACAAAACAAGTATAAATATATTTATCCCATTAGGCAAACACCTAGGTTATGGTCACAACCCTAGGCCTTTAATCCAATTGTTAAAATCTCAAAAATATTTATCTATAATCTATTTCCTTTAGCTTGCATTCATTAAAGTAACAATAGAATAGAAAATAAAACCTTGTTGTGGAAGTGCAATCTTACATAACCCATTTGCTTGCTTCAAATATATACTACTAACACCCCTCATAACTCCCATTGGATTCGATTCTGACTCATAGTTGGGTAATTATTATTGCATATGACCGTATCATATCTCCTATAAAGGTGTATTGTGGACGTCATCAGAGTCACCCTCTCTATTCACTTCTAAGGACTACTATGGAGAAACCAGAATTAATACTTAATAAACTTTGATTCTTTATAAAACCACATAAGTTTCAAGCAGTTGAGGACAGTAGCAGTAGCAACAACAACTCCAAAAAAGTAAGGAGATGACACTAATCCTATTTCTGGAGACCTCGTGGAAAGTAAAGGGTAGTTTTGGGACTTTAATATCTTGGTCTATATATTATTTTTACGAAGGTAACATATTTGTATATTAATAACAAACTACATAAAGGATGTGTAGTCCCCCATAATTACAAAAATCAAAACAAACTTCTATTCCATAATCTTCTCATAAGGAATCTAATATATCAAAAATAGATTCAGGTTTTTCTAAGACTTCTTGTTTACACCAAAAATAGAACAGGACAAGACATTTCATTTTTAATTTTTGAATGCTACTCTCCTTGTCCTCAAAACATCTATGATTTCTTTCTTCCCAAATTGTCCACCAAATACAAGCAGGGATAATCCCCCATCTCTCTTTCTCTCTAGAAGAGATATTCTCATTGTTCCAACATACTAGTATCTCAAATATTCTTCTTGGCATAGTCCACTTGATGCCCCTCAAACTAATGAATATCCGCCATAACTAACTTGTCCGCTTTCAATATAAAAAAGAGATGATTCATTGTCTCTGCCTCTTGTCTACATAAGTAACACTTGGAACAAAGTTGATAACCTCTCTTGATAAGGTTATGTTGAGTCAACACTGCTTCTTTTGCCAATACTCCTTGTAGGCAGGTTTAACCGAAAACTTTCCTTGACTATGCCTTTGCCATATCATGTAGTCTTTTCTAGTTGAAATCCCTTTAAACTGCTCTAGAGTATTATGGAACTGTCTTACTCTCTAAATCTCCCAATCGTTCAAAAGTCTTCTGAATGTTAGGTTCCAATCTTGGTTTGGCCAGAGCTCTCCAACTATTGTTGTTTGCTGTTGATTTAGGGAGTGAATGTCTGGAAAAAGTTATTTCAAAACTCTTTGACCTAGCCAATTATCTTCCCAGAAGGATATCTTCATTCCATCATCAACTCTGACTCTAGACTTGATCAATATTTTAGGCCATAAATTTCTAATAGATCTCCAGAGACTGATCCCATATGGACTATTAACTGCTTTAGTTGTCCATTATCCTTCCATCTCATATTTTTATAGTGGCTGATTTTCTGTTACAAATCTCCATAGCCATTTCATCAACAAGCTTTGGTTCTGGACTTTCAAATTCTTGATCCCAAAGACCCCCTTCCTTTTTACTAGCTAAAAGAGATACCCATTTAACCAAATGAATTTTTTTATTTTCACTATTACCTTGCCACATGAAGTTTCTTCGTAATGCATCTATCCTTTTCAAAATATTTGCCCGAATAAGTAAAAGAGACATTATATAAGTAGGGATTGCATCAAGCATAGAATTAATTAGAATCAATCTACCCCCAAGGACTGGTACTGATTTTTCCAATTTTATCAGCTTTTTCTCACATTTTTCTAACACCCCATTCTATATCCCCTTTGACTTACTCTTGGCCCCTAAATGCATCCCCAAATAAGCTGTTGGTAACTCCCCAATCCTTCTTCCAAGAATTCCAGCTAAGCTATGAATTTCTTTCACCTCATTAACGGGATATATAAAATTTTTGTTCCAGTTAATGTGTAATATAGATGTGGCTTCAAAGGAAATGAATATCACCCTCATCATTGTCAGTTGATTCTTTTCAGCTTCACAAAAGACCAATGTATCATCCGCATATTGAAGATGAGATATCACCAAATTGCTACTAATCCTGGAACTCACTTTGAACCCCTAATCCAGTTATTGATTAGATTTCGATGTAACATATGATTTAGACCTTCCATGGCAATGATAAAGATGAAGACGGACAAGGAATCCTCTTATCTCAAACCTCATTGAGAAGGAAAGAATCCAACTGGAGAACCATTAACTGTTATTTAGAATTTTACCGTGCTGATACAAAATTTGACCCAATTAATCCAATTAATCCATCTCTCTCCAAAGACCATTTTCAAGAGAGCACCCAGTAGAAAATTCCAATTTAAATGATCATTTGCCTTCTCAATATTTAATTTGCATAATATCATGCCTATCACCTTTCCTCCATTTGTATGTCCTTTCTGGCAGTTGAGGATCCACCATTTCCATGTCCTCAATGAACACTAAGAACTCAGTCATAGCCCTATTAATTGTGTTGCAGTTATTCTTCTCTTATGGCCCTATGATTTGATAGGTTTCGGCATCGTTTGAATAAGTTAGAATTTCTTAGTTTCAATAGGCTTGAATTGGGGTGCGATTTATGTTTTTGATGTTGTTTGAGGTTATTCGAGGGATTGACTAAGTTCGTATCGTATTTTAAGACTTGTTGGTATATTTGGTTGAGGTCCCAGAGGCCACAGGTTGATTTCGGATGCTTAACGGATCAGAAGTTAAAATGTAAAAGTTGCTGAAGCTGGAGGTTGCTGGTGTAATTGCACCTACGGAGCTTTGATCGCAGGTGCAGGCTGGGTTGCGCGGGTCGCAGATGCGAGGAGTTTTCTGCACCTGCATGGCCGCAGGTGTGGCGAGAGGGGCGCAGAAGCGGAAGGTGCGCAGGTGCGATGTGGAATTCCGCACCTGCAATTACGCAGATGCGAGTGGGAGGACCGCAAAACTGGAGGCCCAACTCTAGTGGTTTACCACAAAAGCGGGTGGATTGTCGCTTTTACGATGCTTTATATGCGGCTAAGTGTCCACAGAAGCGGAAGTGCTAGCCATAACACTTAAAAACAAGGATTCGTGATTTTGCTTCATTTTAAACATTTTAAGCTCGGGTTTTGAGGTAAGTCCCTTGTTCTCATTTTTTATCAATAATCTTGTTTCCCCACTGAATTTTTCACCTAGTTGGTGTGTATTTAAGGTGTATATTGGGAGTTTGAGGCTAGAGATTTGGAGAGTTTATTTTGGGAATTTGGGTGACTATTTGGTGTCAGATTTTGATAAATTTGGTATGGTTAGACTCGTGGATGAATGGGCTTTCTAGTTTTGCGACTTTTATTGAATTTTGAGAAGTGGGCCTGGGGGTCGGGTTTTGGGTCGATTTTTGACTTTTGATTAATAACTTGGTATTTTTCTTCTGGAATTGATTCCTTTAGCCCGTGTTGATTATATCGAATTGTTTATGGCTAGATTCGAGGAATTCGGAGTCCATTTCACAAGGCAAGGGTGTGTTGGAGTAAGATTTTCTTGGATTGAGGTAAGTAACACTTCTAAACTTGGCCGTGAGGGTTCGGAACCCCGAATTATGTGTTATATGATTGGTGTTGAGGTGACACATATGCCAAGTGACGGGTGTATAGGCGTGCACTGTAAGAATTGTGACCTAGTCGGTTTCATGGAACTGTATAGTGGATTTATCTTGTTTATATCTGTGTTTTCATCATGTGATAAGTAATTTAGCTGTCAATCATGCTAGAAATCATGTTTAGGCTATTGCTTGTACTGTTAATACCCATTGTGGTCGTTTTCTTGTTGTTGACTTATTGATTACATTGAAATTTTGTACTTAGTCATATTTATTCATTGCATATAATTTCTCAGTCCCTGTTGCTATTTATTTCTATGTCATATCATTATTTTGGGCTAGTTTTCATGACACTATGAACCCGAGAGGGAGAGACTAGAGATATTGATGAATGAGTGAGCCCGAGGTCCTGATTGAGAGTGACAGTTATGGGATCAGGCTCCACGCCACAACATGTTTAGAGATTTATCCCTTGATTTAGCTTATTATAGCGCTTGGGATGAAGGAGCCACTCCGGAGTCTGTACACACCCCAGTGAGCGCAGTTGATTATATTGAGGGATGGTTCTTTCCTGGACATGGATCTTATCCGAATCATTTATATTTGGGGATGGATCTTCCCTTGGGCTGAATTGGCCTGATATGTTATTGAATGACTGACTGTCATTCCCTGGGCTGGATCGGTCTTATACAATACTGAGTGACTGGCTGTCAGTGATATATATTTGGGGATGGATCTTTCCTGGGCTGGATTGTCCATATACAATAATGAGTGATTGAGTATTCCGAGAGTGTGAGTACATGAGTTCATCATTGAAATGCATTGCATTTGACATGCATACTTGAGACATAGGCATAAAGATGCATTTCCTCTTGCTACCCGATTTTGGTGACATTCATGATTTCATCTGTATATTGACATGTAGGTATGCCTACATTCATGTACTATTATTTCCATATTGAACTGTACCTGCTGAGTTCATCACTACCTTTCAGTCCAAAGGTTAAATTTATTACTTATTGAGTTGGTTGTACTCACGCTTCACCCTGCACCTCGTTTGCAGATCCAGGTGCTTCTGGTCACGACGGTTGCTAAGTTGTGGAGTCCGGATTTTCGGAGAATATCTGGGTAGTTCTTTGGAGTTCACGGACCTTGACTCTCCCTACCTATCTTCCATTTTATGTTTCAGTTGTTATTTCCAAGACGGTGTGTTAGACTATGATTTTAGGTAGATGCTCATGTACTCTGTAACACCCCGATAGTTGAGAACTTCCGCGTTGTGTTTTTGGTTTCTAACCCATTTATGAGGACTTTTATTGTTTAAGCTGCTTGAATTCGTTTTCTGTTAAAAGTGTTGGAAATATTTTGAAATGTCGGCTTGCCTAGTACCAATATAGGCATCATCACGACATGTTAGGTTTTTGGGTCGTGACAAGTTGGTATCAGAGCCTATGTTATATAGGTCTCACGAGTCATGAGTAGGTTTAGTAGAGTCTTGCGGATCGATACGGAGACGGTTTACTTATCTTCGAGAGGCTGCCGAACCCTTAGGAAACTTCACATTCTTGTATTCTTATCGTGCGAATTTGTTTATTCCAGTCACTAAATTTCTGTTGTTCTATTCTCTCACAGATGGTGAGGACACATGCTTTCGGACATGACTGGCAACTACCAGTACCACCAGCTAGGGCCATGAGAGGCCGAGGTCACGGTAGGGGCTGCGGTAGGGGCATAGGTGCAGCTTGTACCGCAGCTAGAGCAACACCTGTAGATCCACCAACTACTCTAGCTCAGGAGCAGGTTCCAGATGTGGTTGAGCCAGTGGGGCCAGCTCAGGCACCAGCTATGCCCATTGTGATTCCAGGCCTTCAGGAGGCTTTGGCCCAGATATTGACTATTTGCACTAGCCTTGCTCATGTGGTTTCGGCTCAGGCTGTACCAACCACTTCTCAGGCCGGGGAAGGTACTCATGCCCACGGCGCCCGTACTCCAAAGCAGGTGATGCAGGGACTTCAGACACCGGGGTACTACCAGCCCAGCCAGTTGCAGCTGCTCAAGCCTAGGTGGTCCCCGTTATGACAAATGATGAGAAGAGGAGACTTGAGAGATTTGGCAGGCTCCAGCCTCCATCATTCAGTGGGGAAGAGTCTGAGTATTCCCAGGACTTTTTGGACAGGTGCCAACGAATTCTTCATACAACTGGTATTCTAGAGACCAGTGGGGTATCATTCACTACTTTTTAGTTTACTGGGGCTGCTTTCTGATGGTGGGAGGCCTATGAGAGGCGCAAGCCAAATGGCGCAGCACGACTTACACGGCACGAGTTCCCTGTTTCCTTGTTGGAGAAGTCCGTGCTACAGTCCCATAGGGAGGAGCTGCACAAATAGTTTGAGTAGCTTTATCATGATGGCATGTATGTGACCCAGTACAAGATGAGGTTTTCGGAGTTGGCTCGTCACGCAGTTTGGTTGGTTCCCACTGATAGGGAGAGGATTATGAGGTTCATTGATGGCCTCACGTATCATCTATGGTTGCTTCTAACTAGGGAAAGGGTATGTGGTGCTACCTTCGACGAGGTAGCCGATATTGCTCGACAGATAGAGTAGGTCCGCAGTCTGGAGCACAAGGAGAGGGAGGCCAAGAGGCCTTATAGATCAGGTGGTTTCAGCGGTGCTCCTTCTGGGGTCAGTTCTACCACTGCAAGGGACGTCCTTATAGGCACGCCCATACGGCTCGTCCGGTTCACCGTGTTGCATCATCCAGTCATGGTTCATACAATACCCATCAGGGTCAGTCATCTCTCACTGCCCTTCCAGCTCAGAGTTCATCGTGTGCACTATCAACTCAAAGTTCATCTGTACTAGATCCTTCTGATAGCTACTCTGGCTCTCGGGGTCCACCTAAGTACTTACCTCCATATTCAAAGAAGGGTTATTTTGACTGTGAATATTTGGGTCACATAAAGAGATATTGTCCTCACCTTTCTGGAGGTCCAGCTCAGCAAAGGAGTCAGACTACGACTTCAGCACCAGTTACTTCACCACCTGCCCAACCAAATTAGGGTGGGGCTCAGTTAGCTAGGGGTCACCCAAGAGGGGGAGGCCGATCAGGTGGCGGTCAAGCCCGATTCAGTGCTATTACTTCTAGACCAGATGTTGTTGCTTCAGATGTAGTGATCACATATATTGTCTTAGTATGCCACAAAGATATCTCTCCATTATTTGACCCTGGTTCCACTTATTCGTATGTATTATCATATTTTTCTCATTATTTGGATATGCCCCGTGAGTCTGTAGTTTTATCTGTTCGCGTGTCTACGCCAGTGGGTGATACTATTGTTGTGGACCTTGTATATTGGTCGTATGTAATGACTATTATGGGATTGGAGACTAGAGTTAATCTTTTATTGCTTAGTATGGTTGATTTCGACGTGATCTTGGGTAAGGATTGGTTGTCTCCATGTTATGTTGTTTTGGATTGTCACTCTAAGACGGTGACGTTGGCGATGCCGAGGTTTCCAAGGATTGAGTGGAGAGGTTCTCTAGACTATGTTCCCAGTAGAGTGATTTCATATTTGAAGGCCCAACGGATGGTTGGGAAGGGTTGTTTATCTTATTTGGCCTTTGTGAGGGATGTTGGTGCTGATACTCCTACTGTTGATTATGTTCCGGTGGTGTGAGATTTTCTTGGTGTGTTTCTTGCAGACCTGTCGGGCATGCCGCCTGACAGGAATATTGACTTTGGTATTGACTTGGTACCGGGCACTCAGCCCATTTCTATTCCTCTGTATCGTATGGCACCAGATGAGTTGAAGGAATTGAATGAGCACTTACATGAACTTCTTCATAAGGGGTTCATTAGGCCTTGTGTGTCGCCTTGGGGTGCACCAGTTCTGTTTGTGAAGAAGAAGGATGATACTATGCAGACGTGCATTGATTATAGGCACTTGAACAAAGTTACAATCAATAAAAAGTATCTTTTGCCACGCTTTGAAGAACTATTTGACTAGCTTTAGGGAGGGAGGGTGTTCTCTAAGATCTATTTAAGGTCTAGGTATCACCAGTTGAAGATTCGGGACTTGGATATTCTAAAGACAGCATTCAGGACCCGTTATAGTCATTATGAGTTTCATGTGATGTCCTTTGGGCTGACCAATGACCCAACAATATTCATGCATATGATGAACAATGTATGTCAGCCTTATCTTGACTCGTTTATCATAGTGTTCATTGATGATATCCTGGTGTACTCTCGTAGCCAGGAGAAGCATGCCCAACATTTAAGAGTTGTGTTGCAGCGGTTGAGGGAGGAGAAATTTTCTTCCAAGTTCTCCATGTGTGAGTTTTTGCTTAGTTCAGTGGCATATTTGGGGAACGTGGTGGCCAGTGAGGGGATTTAGGTGGATCCGAAGAAGATTAAGGCGGTTTAGAGTTGTCCTAGACCGTCCTCAGCTACGGATATTCAGAGCTTTCTCGGCTTGACCGGTTATTATCGTCGCCTCGTGGAGGTTTTCTCGTCTATTGCATTGCCTTTGACCAAATTGACCCAAAAAGGTACTATTTTTAGGTTGTCGGATGAGTGTAAGGAGAGCTTCCAGAAGCTCAAGACTGCCTTGACCAGAACTCCAGTTCTAGTTCTACCTTCAGCTTCTGGTTCTTATACAGTGTATTGTGATACTTTTTGGATTAATATTGGGTGCGTATTGATGGAGGGAGGTAGAGTGATTGCTTATGCTTTGCGTCAGTTAAAGCACCATGAGAAGAACTACCCGGTCCATGATTTGGAATTGGCTGCCATCGTTCATGCATTAAAGATTTGGAGGCACTATCTCTATGGTGTTTCTTGTGAGGTATTTACAGATCATCGGAGTCTCCAACACTTGTTCAAATAAAAGGATCTAAATTTGAGGCAGCAGAGATGGTTGGAGCTACTAAAGGACTATGATATCACTATTCTGTATCATCCCGCGAAGGCCAATGTGGTGGTTGATGCCTTGAGTAGAAAGACAGTGAGTATGGGTAGCCTTGCATTCATTCCTATTGGTGAGAGACCTCTTGCAGTTGATGTTCAGGTCTTGGCCAACCAGTTCGTGAGATTGGATGTCTAAGTGACTATTTGGATTTTGGCTTGTGTGGTTTCTCAGTCTTCCTTATATGATCGCATCAGTGAGTGCCAGTATGATGATCCTCATTTTCTTGTGCTTAAGGACACGATCCAGAACGGTGATGCCATAGATGTTACTATTGGGGACGATGGGGTGTTGAGGATGCAAGGTCAAATTTGTGTGCCTAATGTTGATGGGCAACGTGAGATGATTCTTGAGGAGGCCCACAGTTTACGATATTCCATTCATCTGGGTGCCGCGAAGATGTACCATAATCAGAGATCGGGCGGATTGATTCAGAGGTTAGAGATTCCGGAGTGGAAATGGGAGTGGATCACCATGGATTTTGTAGTTGGGCTCCCACTTGAGGAAGTTCGATGCTATTTGGGTGATTGTGGATCGGCTGACCAAGTCCACGCACTTCATTCCAGTTGTGACTACTTATTCTTCAGAGTGATTGGCTGAGATTTACATCCACGAGATTGTTCGCCTTCACGGTGTGCCAGTGTCTATCATTTCAGATTAGGGCACGTAGTTTACATAACAGTTTTAGAGAGTTGTGCATAGAGAGTTGGGCACCCAGGTTAGTTGAGTATAACACACCCTCAGACGGACGGATAGTCTGAGCGCACTATTCATATATTTGAGGACATGCTACACGCGTGTGTCATTAATTTCGGGGGTTCATGGGATCCGTTTCTACCGCTCGTGGAGTTTGCCTACAACAACAACTACTATTCGAGCATTCAGATGGCTCCCTATGAGGCTTTGTATAGGAGATGGTATAGGTCTCCGGTGGGTTGGTTTGAGCCGGGTGAGTCTAGGCTATTGGGTACTGACTTGGTTCTGGATGCGTTGGACAAAGTTCAATTGATTCAGGAGCGGCTTCGGCGCAGTCTAGAAAGAAGAGTTATGTCGATAAGACGGTCCGTGATGCTGCTTACATGGTTGGGGAGAAGTTTCTGCTCAAGGTTCCACCCATGAAGGGTGTTATGAGGTTCGGGGGGAAGGGAAAATTGAGCCCTCGGTATATCAGTCCGTTTGAGGTTCTTCAGAGGATTGGGGAGGTAGATTGCAAGCTTGCCTTGCCACCTAGTTTGTCCAGTATGCATTCAGTGTTTCATGTTTTTATGCTCCGGAAGTATGCCGGCCAACCGTCTCATGATTTGGATTTCAGCACAGTTCAGTTGATGGTGATTTGACTTATGATGTGGAGCCGGTGGCTATTTTGGATCGGCAGGTTCGAAAGTTGAGGTCAAAGGACATAACTTCAATGAAGGTGCAGTGGAGAGGTTAGCCAGTCAAGGAGGCTACTTGGGAGATCGAGCGGGAGATGCGGAGCAGATATCCACACCTATTTGAGATTCCATGTATATTTCTAGACCCATTTGAGGACGAATGTTTGTTTAAGAGGGGGAGGATGTAACGACCCGACCGGCTGTTTTGAGAGTTGTAGCCCGTTCCCCCATTTAATACTCATTTTATACTTTATAGTTGTTATGTGACTTGCCGGGGTAGTCAATTCGGGTTCGGTGAGGTTTTGGAATGAATTGAGACATTTAGTCTCAATGATGAAAACTTAAGTTAAAAAGGTTTATCGGATGTGGACTTATATGTAGACGACTCCAGAATGGAGTTTCGATGGCTCTATTATCTCCGTCGGGTGATTTTGGACTTAAGAGCATGTACGGATTATGGTTTGGGGGTCTGTAGTAGAATTAGGCTTGAAATGGTAAAAGAAATTGGATTTTTGAAAAAGTTTGACCGGGAGTGGACTTTTTGATATTGGGGTCGGATTCCAATTTTGGAAGTTGGAGTATGTCTGTAATGTCAAATGTGACTTGTGTGCAAAATGTGGGGTCAATAGGACGTGATTTGATAGGTTTCAGCGTCGTTTGTAGAAGTTGGAATTCCTTAGTTTCAATAGGCTTGAATTGGGGTGCGATTCATGTTTTTGATGTTATTTGAGGTGATACGAGGGCTCGACTAAGTTCGTATAGTGTTTTAAGACTTTTTGGTATTTCTGTTGAGGTCCCGAGGGCCTCGGGTTGATTCCGGATGGTGAACTGATCAAAAGTTGAACTTTAAAGGTTGCTGAAGCTGGAGGCTACTAGTGTAACTGCACCTGCGGAGCATTGATCGCAGGTGCGAGCTCGCAGGTACGACGAGAGGGGCGCAGAAGCGGAAGGCGCGCATGTGCAATGGGGAATTCCGCTTATGTGATTATGAAGATGTGGAAGGGAGGGGGGGAGGACCGTAGAAGTGGAGGCCCAAATCCAGTGGTTCACTGTAGAAGCGGGTGGATTGTCGCTTCTGCGATGCCGCAGATGCGGCTGAACAAAACACTTAAAAAAAAGGTTCGCGATTTTGCTTCATTTTAAAACATTTTAATCTCAGGTTTTGGCAATTCTTGAGAGGATTTTCGAGGGGTTTCTTGAGTTAAGTCCCTTGTGCTCATTTTTTTATCAATAATCTTGTTTCCCCACTGATTTTTCCACCTAGTTGCTGTGTATTTAAGGTGTAAATTGGGAGTTTGAGACTACAGATTTGAAGAGTTTGATTTGAGGATTTGGGTGACGATTTGGTGCCATATTTTGATAAATTTGGTATGGTTGGACTCGTGGATGAATGGGCTTTCGGGTTTTGTGACTTTTATCGAATTTCGAGACGTGGGCCTGGGAGTCACTTTTTGAGTCGATTTTTGACTTTTGATATTTTTCTTCTGGAATTGATTCCTTTAGCCCGTGTTGCTTATATCGAATTTTTTATGGCTAGATTCGAGACGTCCAAAGATCATTTCGTGAGGCTAGGGTGTGTTGAAGTAGAGATTTGCTAGGATTGGGGTAAGTAACACTTCTAATTATGTGTCATATGATTGGTGTTGAGGTGACGCACATGCCAAGTGACGGGTGTGTGTGCGTGCACCATAAGAACTGTGACCTAGTCGATTCCATGGAACTGTATAGTGGATTTAATTTTTTGATATCCATGTTTTCATCATGTGATATGTAATTTAGCTGCCAATCATGTTTAGGCTATTGCTGGTACTGTTGAGACCCATAGTGGTCGTTTCCTTGCTGTTGACTTATTGATTACATTGGCATTTCGTACTCAGTCATAATTATTCATTGCATATCATTTTTCAGTCTCTATTGCTATTTATTGCTATGTCATATCATCATTTTGGGCTAGTTTTCATGACAATGTGAGCCCGAGATAGAGAGAGACTGGAGAGATTGATGACTGAGTGAGGTCGAGGGCCTGATTGAGAGTGAAAATTATGGGATCGAGCTGCATGCCGCAACATGTTTATTAATTTATGCCTGGATCTGGCTTATTATAACACTTGGGCTGAAGGATCCCCTTTGGAGTCTGTATATGCCCCCGGTGAGCGCAGTTGATTATATTGAGGGACGGATCTTCCCTGGACATGGATCTTGTCCGAATCATTTATATTTAGGGATGGATCTTCCCCTGGGCTGGATTGGCCTTATACAGTACTAAGTGACTGACTGTCAGTCGATGTATATATGTGTGTGTGTGTGTGTGTGTGTATATATATATATATATGTGTGTGTGTGTGTGTGTGTGTATATATATATATATATATATATATATATATATATATATATATATATATATATATATATATCCATATACAATACTGAGTGACTGAGTATTCTGGGAGTGTGAGTACACGAGGCTTTCAGAGTGGTGCATCACATACAGCATGTGCATTGGCATGTAGATGTAGAGAGGTCATACTCCTCATATCATTCGGAATTTGATCTATTTTACTTGAATTGAGTTTAACCGTTGAACTTTAAAGCATGCCTACATTACTGTACAGTTATTTCCATATTGAACTGTACCTGTTGAGTTCATCACTACCTTTCAGTCCAAAAGTTAGATTTATTACTTATTGAATTGGTTGTACTCATGATCTCGGCGGTTGTTGAGTTGTAGAGTTTGAATTTTCGAAGACAATCAGGGTAGCTGCTTGGCATTCACTGACCTTGACTCTCCCTCCCTATATTCCATTTTATGTTTCAGTTGTTATTTCCTAGACGGTGTATCTGTATTTTTATGTAGATGCTCATGTACTCTGTGACACCTCGATAGTTGAGAACTTCCGCATTGTGTTTTGGGTTTCTAACCCGTTTATGAGGACTTTTATTGTTTAAGCTACTTTAATTCATTTTTTGTTAAAAGTGTTGGAAAGTTTTTGAAGCGTCGGCTTGCCTAGTACCACGATAGGCACCATCACAACAGGTTAGGATTTTGGGTCATGACAAATTAACAATCTTTTCCTGTAGTGATTTAGTCCCCTCACATTCCATGAGACAATATTCACCTTTATTGATCATGAATAATAATACCCCCCCCTACTTCTGGTACCATTGTTGTTGAATTTGCTCCCAATATCTAGGTTTTTTTTTACTTCTTTAGAAATATTTTTTTGGAGTTTCTGTCATCAACGTATCTGAAGGTTCGTTGTTTGCTTGCCTCTTCTCATAATCTTCATGAATAACCCTAGTGCTTATTTCTTGCATCCTCGGAAATCCACTCCAGATTCTTTACTAAGCCAGAAAATATTGTGATGAACCCATAGTGATACTTCAAACTCTAGATCTTTTTCTATCTCTACATGTTGTAAGTTCAGAGGTTGTACATCTTAAATTACCCAGCCCACTTCCTTGCTTCCTTCACTTGTCTGCATGTTTTTTCCTTTTGGAGTTTCAAGAGAATTACCATAATTTTCAAAACAAGTCATGGAATTTTCTTCATTTGACTTGATATTTTGTTCTTCTTCATCCTCTTCTTTTTCTGTAGCCTTTTTCCTTTCTTCATCGGGCCTACAATTTGGTTCTTCTTCATCCCCTTTTTTCTAAAGCATTTCTCACTTCATCTCTAATGTCTATTACATTCTATATCGCTAATGATATTGAGAGCGTAGAAGCAGAATTAGCAATTAACTCTTCCATAAAGGAATCGGGCTTGGGCTCATATTGGAGGCCCTCATGTGTTAAAAATTTTGAAAAGCTTTGGGCCAACAGATCTGGGCCCAAGGAACTCATTAACTAACTTAATTTCTAAACTTGGACCAAATCTTGAGCTTTTCTCCCACGTGAGAAGTCACGAGCAGATTCTAAAAGTTTAATTTGTGGAACAACCTGTATCTCTGCCGTTGTATCTTTATCTAGAGCTCTCTCCATGACGCATACTCATCCTCTACAGTCCAGTGGTCCGAAGACTTCTCTCCTCCTCTTTCTCCAGCAAAATGTCTCACAGGTGCCTCACACCATACCTGAATCTAATAAATTAACCATTCGAATCCCATCTTCACTAATTTTGGAACTGATTCCCCATCACCTCTCACCTTTACGCTTGCCCATTTTAAGTGATTTCTGAGCTCAGTCTCCTCCTCCATTTGTAACCAACCATCGCAATAATAACCCACTTCCTTGCAGACTTTATGAGACCATAACTAGATAGGCAAACTAATATAACGACCCAACCGGTCATTTTGAGCATTTGTATTATGTTCCGCTGTTTGAAGTCTTGAGTAGTTTCATATGATGATTTTAGAAGTTCTTGAGTTTCTTTGAAAACTTCATGCATTTTGATGTCTGATTCATAGTTCTAGGGGTTATTTTGGTGTTTTGACTGCGTGAGCGAGTTTGTACGATATTATTACACTTGTGTGCATATATTTCCCTAAAGCCCGAGGGGCTCGGGTGAGTTACGGATGCGTTTCCATAATTTGAGTTGTTGGTTTCTAGTGTTCATGTCACGACCCAACATCCACCTAATCGTGATGGCACCTAACCCAACCCGTTAGGTAAGCCCATTAACAACTATCCAATTTAAATGAGATTTATTAAGAAAAGAAATAAAAATACAATTGCCTTTATACAAGAATTTCCCAAGGATTGGTAGTATAAATCATGAGCTTCAAAGATTAGAATTTACAAAGCTGGTATAAAATAAATACATCAGCTATTCGAAATGTACATAAATAGTTTTTTTTAACTCTAAGGCTACCATGAACAAGAAGCAGCTACAACCGCAACACAGGTACATTTCAAATCCAGCTTCCGTCGATCACAACAATATCAGCCTCCAACATCTGCAAGCAAGGTACAGTAGTGTAGTATGAGTACAACTGACCACATGTACTTGAAAGTATTAACGAGTTGGAACATAGGTCGGGGTCCAACACTAATAGCCAACAACAGTTCATAACAATATAATGAAAATAATAAGAGAAGTAGCTTAGAGATAAAATGCTTAGCTCGTTCACAGTTCCGGAAAAATAGGCATGCGTTTCAAATATATCAGTGAAACCCAAATCCTTTACCGAAATCACCAAATTTAGGAGTAAGTTTGAAAAATGTGATTGTTTCCAAAATGTTTTCAACAATAAATAATATGTTTCATTATCAAATGGCATAAAGAAAATACATCTCTATGCCTACATGTCAATATGTAGGTGAAATCATGAATGATACCAAAATCAGAGTGGCACAAAGAAATGCATCTCTATGCATGTATATCAAGCATGCATGTCAAATGCAATGTATCTTTGTGATGATATCATGTACTCACACTCTCAGAGTGCTCGATCTCACTGTTTCACACTTTTCACTCATCATGCTCAATCACTCGATATATATATATATATATATATATATATATATATATATATATATATATATATATATATATATATATATATATATATATATATATATATATATATATATATATATATATATATATATATATATATATATATATATATATATATATATATATATATATATATATATATATATATATATATATAGCTCGGGGAAGATCCATCCCCAAATATAAATGTTTCGGGCAAGATCCATGCCAAGGAAGATCAATCCCACCATATAATCAACTGCGCTCACTAGGGGTGTGTACAGACTCCGGAGGGGCTCCTGCAGCCCAAGCTCCATAATAAGACAGATCCAGGCATTAATTAATATAGCATGCTGCGGCGTGCAATCCGATCCCATAATATCACTCATAATCAAGCCCTCGGACTCACTCAGTCATCAATCTCTCCAGTCTATCGGGCACACAATTCCATGAAACTAGCCCAAAATATGATGATATAATGTGTCAATATATAGCAACAGAGATTGAGATGTGATATGAAATGAATGAACATGACTGAGTATGAAATTGCAATGTAAGCAAATAACTCAATAACAGAAATGACCTCAGTAGGTCCCAAAAGAATAAGCATGTAGCCTAGACATAGTTTCTATCATGGATCACAACTCAATAACTTTAGTGCGTAGAAATTTCATGGTTACAAATAAGATCATGTAACTACCCAGTACCACAGAAATAACAGAGTCACAATTCACACGGGGCATGCCCACACGGCCGTCACCTAGCATGTGTGTCACCTCAATACCAAACACATAACACGTAATTCGGAGTTTCATACCCTCAATACCAAGTTTAGAAGTGTTACTTACCTCGAACAAGTTAAATCCAATACCGAGCAAGACAAACGATGATCCAAGAATTCCATCGCACGTGTACCGACCTCTAAACGACTCGAAATGAACCAAAAGCATCTCAAATACATCAAATAATGTCAAAGGAAACAAACCCAATCGATATAGGTTGAATCTTTAATCAAAGCCCAAAAATCATCCCGAAATTCCCACCCGGCCTTACACCTTGGAACCAGATAAAACTCACAAAATCCAACAACTCATTCAATTACGAGCCCAACCATACTAGTTTCACTCAAATACCACTCCAAATTGACATTCAAAACTCAAAAACTCACTCTATGAAGTTTTAGGCTAAAATCCCCAATTTTCTCTTTAAAACTCATAACCAATTACCAAAAATGAAGATAAAATCACGGAATATAATCAAAACTGATTGTAGAACACTTACCTCAATCCTTTATGAAATTTTCTTCAAATATCGTCTTAATCCGAGTCCCACATCTCATAATATGATAAAAGACCTCAAAAACTCGATATGTAGTTCTGCCCAGGCATTTTCACTTCTGCGAACAATTTAGCCGCTTCTACGTCATCGGTTCTGCGACCTGAAGCCCTCTTCTGCAGAATCAACAGGAGAAATGGCTCTTCTCACTTGCAGAAACTCATCAACTCTTGCGACATCGCATGTGCGATAACAACCGTGCATCTGCGTAGACGTCTGCTCCTGCGCCCAATCCATCGCTTCTGCAATAACGCAAATGCAGCCCAAAACTTCGCATTTGCAATGCTTCCAAACGTATCCCTTTACGCTTATGCGATGGGCTGCTCGCTTCTACGGAGTCTCTTCTGCGACCAAACTACCGCGAAACAGTTGCACCAGCAACCCAAAATTTCCAGCAGCTTCAACAAGGCTTCAATCGATCCGAACCCCGTCCGAAACTCACCCGAGCCACTCGGAACCTCATCCGGATATACCAATAAGTCAGATAACATAACACGGACCTACTCGAGTAATAAAATCACACCAAACAACATTGAAACAACAAATCGCACCTCAAACCAAACTTAAATGAACTTGAACTTTCAACTTGCAAAACTCGCGCCGAAACATATTAAACAACTCAGAATGAACCCAAATTTTGCACACATGTCCCAAAAGACATAACGAAGCTATTCAAATTCCCGAAACCAAAATTCGAATCCGATATCCACAAAGTCAATTCTCGGTCAAACTTATGAAGTTTTCAAACCTTCAAATTTCCAATTGTTTCGCCAATTTGTGCCGAAACCTTCTAGAAATATCCAAATGCAAATGCGGGCATATGTTCGAGTGCTAAATCACCATACGGACCTAACAGAACCATCAAAACTCCGATCCGAGGTCAAATACTAAAAAGTCAAACTTGGTCAACTCTTCTAATTTAAAGCTTCAACAATGAGATTCATTCTTCCATATCAATTCTGAATAACTTGAAAACCAAAACCGACGATTTGCATAAGTCATAATACATCATATGGAGATACTCATGCCCTAAAACTACTGGGCAAAGTGTAAATGCTCGAAATGACCGGTCGGGTCGTTACGTCCTCCCCCACTTAAACATACTTCGTCCTTGAACGTGCCAAGAGTCGTTCCCTAGCCATCAAATCGACGTGTAACCTTACCATGCACATACCCAGGGGTGATCCCACGTCCACCTAATCCATATAGTCTTGACAACGCAACATAACTTAAGATCATTACTTCAACCTTAGTCCATAAACCACATAATCTAATTCCCAACATCCGGAATTTCCATTAGATCTGAATCCTGTATCTATACACTGTATAAGTGTGAACAAACTGTATTAAGCCACAACCATAACCCAAGATGAAATCACATGATATACCACATAACTCATATACTCATAAACCATATCAAACAAAACATCGTTCTAAAACCTTCGTACACTGCCATTGATGGAAGAAACACGCAGAAACTCATAATCACTTATCAGATCAACAAGTCATGGAGCTCTCTCTCCTTCAATAGGAACAATACCCAATTCTAAGCCGACCAACGACATTATCCTTCCAAATATACTGCAAATAAATCCGATAGCACCCATACTAGGTCTGATGACCTCATCTCATCACACAATCACTCTAGTGACATACCACATCAATATAACCTAAAACCATAACCCACGCAATCCGTGCACCAATAAGAAACAACCCAAATATACTCAATCATGGAAAATGAGTCAAATGAGAGAACCATCCCGCAAGTTCAATAAGTACTACCACAATCGCAATGCTACAAACCCATTATACATAGTAGAACCAAGACACACGAATCTAACACAAGGATCATGTCCCGACATATCCCAGCTGTAATGCATGACCCCCATCCAAACACGGGTCCATATGAAATACCTCAAGCCACCCTACCCGAAATAAAAAAACCACATGCAATTCAACATCAAGTACCCAAGATGTATGACCATAACCACAGAGAAACAAATAACACAATACCACAGTCCGGAAAGAACATAACCAATGCGCAATTACTCATTCCACAGCCTAATACCCTCATCGATCAAATTCCGCTATAAGGTCCAAATAGAACCGCACCATGTGTGCTTATACCTAACAAATCAAAACCCATCATGGCATAGAAGGGTAACTCATTGAACATATCAGAACACGAATAAGCAGTACGGAGTCGACCAATCCGATCCGGTGTAGCATACACATCCTCATTGGACCTACCAATGGATCCCAAATCAACTCTGGTCATCCACAAATAGATAAATAGTCCTCCAAAAGTCCACAATGACTGAATCATAACGCATACTATCATCTGGCTAGCTTCGGCCACACCTTCACATTCCACAACCACGAAACAATCTGTTTCTGAGAACTCATGGTCTCCAAGTCCATAGAACACATGAATCACTATATCTGATCCCAACTTCATCACCCGAATGTCTAGCACCTCTCTTATACACGATCACCTTACGAGAATTAATTCTAAAATTCTTTGGTGCCACATAGCAAAATATGAATATCAGCAGTCGATCAACCAGGTGAGTACCACAATACCAATGAAGCATCTGTATGACAAGACTTAGTGCGCCTTCTAAAATGCTCACCCTTGTCAGGAATTACCAAGCAGTTATAACATTCATCTATATATCTGAAACTGTCCATGCTGTCCAAAATTCATGACCTTCCCTCCAAATATGAACTGTGACCTTGCACATGCAAAACTCAATCCTATACAACATACTACATCTATCATGCCATCATATGACACGTACGAGAATCTCATAATCAACTCTAAGTCACAAGCAGAATACATACCCGATCGGTCAGAAACCTTCCATTTGATCTCGTCCATTAGAAAATTACAATACGCAACATGTTCTTTACGCCAATAGGAAATATCCATCCCAAGCCATGAGAGAAACATCTAGAACTCTTCGAAACTCATTTGCCCATAACCAAACCATCAGAACTGAGTCTCTCCAACTCAACCAAGCCACGCAGGTTTCCAAACCCAAGAGTATTGATACCAAAATACCTTTAGAGCCTCACCACAACATAAGTACCCAAAGAACCGATCATATCTATTACCGTACTGATCCAACCTACTACCAAGTTGTCCCATTTCTCCGAGTTCCTTCCGAATTGCCCTTAAGCTGACATTTCTCCTTGTTAGAATACCAGGATCCTCACCCAAACCTCACCACCAGAGATCCTAGCATAAAACCACACCGCCCTAAGGCCCATAAGCTATTGTATTCCCTCTTAAACACCCCAAAAGTACCACAATCGAAACACCCATTCCGAAGAGTCCTTATGTGAACCTGAACTTATTTTCTTTACCTTCCTGATACTGAAATGTAGAATTCATAGTGATACGGAAAATACCGCGAGTCCCGACACCATACGACGCAAATCTCGAAGTCTAGCCATATACAAATCCAAATAAATTCTCAATTATCACATATACATCTTGAATCCATTAGAACCTTCCCGAGAGTCATCCATTCTGCTCAAATGTCAATTGCGTTGCCCCATTAGCACAACACCCCCAAAGAAGTAATCCACACCCTTAAGCAACCGAGCAATTTCCTATTTCACGCGCACTACATCCTTCACGAATAACAACCCAATCATCACATGATTCCCATATACCCATAAAGTGTAACACATCCTGTATTCAGAAATTTCTTTACTCGAGTCATTCTCGATCTCAACCTATACAAGTCATAACCAACCCACAATTATGCCTCAGACCAAAACCAATGCAACACATAATCACACAATCAAATCGTCGATAGAAGACTCCTCCACTGAGCTCAATGCCACAGAATAGAACATATGATAATTCACCATACCCATACTTTATTACTGCCATAATACCGCAGGGCGATTCAACTAAATTCGTCATAGGCTCACATAACATAAACCATATATTACCTCAATTATCTACTAAGCCCGCATACATCCACGTGATGGCCAGGTCGACTCTCTCAACCAAATTCAAATTCAATCTCAACACATATACTCCGCTGGTAGAAATGGAACTTTTCACACAATATTATAAGGATCACACCTCCGTAGATTACCTCGCATGTCATAACCCACCTGCTTAGCCTTAAATTGACATATTGCTATACCCTTTCGCAGCCACGATTACTACGCCATCACTTAATCTTGCTGAGTATGAACTCATAGCAAGACATGAAAATCTACTTCGTTCTACAATTAAAGAACATGAAAAATCTTTCAACACACTCATAAATCGAGACTATACGTCACATCAAGACGAAAATCAAGCACCCAATAGTCCTTCTCACACCCCAAGCAAACTCTTCCCATCACATTCAAACTATGTAAACACATCCCGCAGTCACATCATACTTACCATATGGTTTTCCAAACACTCATCGAGCCGCAAATTCCATTAATAGGGACACTACCGGACTTATAAGTCCAAAAGTACGTGCTCACACAAAAATTCTTGTGGTCAACCTACGGTCAAAACTCAACCTCAAATCCTCCAGACTGGCCCTTCATCAACACACTGAAATCACATCTCGCAACTCATCCATGGAATCATAAGTCGGCGATGCACAACTGATATCGAGCGCTCACATGAGCACACAAATGTGTGGAGGGAATTAAAAGAGTTATGTTTCAAGCTGAATCAATGTCGCACGTTAAGAAAAGAAAAATGGGAAGATTATCCTAAATGCCTTGTAGCCTCTCGAAAATAGGTATGGACGCCATCATACCGATCCGCAAGACTCTACTAGACACTTGCTCATGACTTGTAGAACCTATGAACTTAGAGCTGTGATACCACCCTGTCACGACCCAAAATCCACCTAATCATGATGGCACCTAACCCAACACGTCAAGTAAGCCCATTTACAACTATCCAATTTAAATGAGATTTATTAAGAAAAGAAATGAAAATACAACTGCCTTTATACAAAAATTTCACAAAGATTGGTAGTACAAATCATGAGCTTCTAAGATTAGAATTTACAAAGTTGGTATGAAATAAATATATTATCTGTTCAAAATGTACATAAAGAGATATTTATAAATCTAAGGCTACCATGAACAAGAGGCAACTACAACTGAAACGCATGTACATCTTCAAATCCAACTTCGGTCGATCACAGCAATATTAACATCCAACATCTGCACGCAAGGTGCAAAAGTGTAGTATGAGTACAACCGACTCCATGTAATCAAAAAGTAATAAACCTAACCTTAGGTTGAAAGTAGTGACGAGCTGGAACACAGGTCACGGTCTAACACCAATAGCCAACAACAGTTCATAACAACATAATGGAAATAGTAAAAGGAGTAACTCAGAGACAAAATGCTCAGCTCGTTCACAGTTACCAAAAAAATAGGCTTGCTTTTCAAATATATCAGTGAAAACCCAAATCCTTTACCGAAATCACAAAATTTATGAGTAATTTTAAAAACTGTGATTTTTTCCAAAAACTTTTCAACAACAAATAAGATGTTTCATTATCAAATGACATGAGAAAAATACATCTCTATGCCTACATGTCAATATGCAGGTAAAATAATGAATGACACCAAAACTGGAGTGGCAGAAAGAAATGCATCTCTATGCATGTATCTCAAGCATGCATGTCAAATGGAATGTATCTCAGTGATGGTCTCATGTACTCACACTCTTAGAGTGCTCGATCTCACTGTCTCACACTTTCCACTCATCATGCTCAATCACTCGATACACTCAGTCACTCAGCACTGTATATGGCCAATTCATCACAGACATAAAACAAAATTGGAGAGCTCTTCCACTACACAACACGAGCCTATGATAGGACCAAATACAGCAACCAATTTCAATGGGCATCACTATGGCATAGTTGGAGGGAAAGAGAGAAGACGCATATAGTAACCACATGAATCCAGCATTCAGAGCACGCGACAGTTCGTTTAATCCCTCAGTACTTCCAACATTCTGCATCTTCCTTGCCATGGAATAATGAAGGAGCAAACTTTCATTAACTTGTAGCAATAATAGTTTTCACACTGATTTGTAGCATTAGGGGTTGTTCATTAGTATTCTACATCTACTACATATGACGACCATATTTAGTTCAAATATTTGAAGATGACAAACAACACATGGAAAATAATTGATTATATATTCACTGTCAATGCAACATAAAGAATGAAATCTTACCAAAAACCAGGAAGCATTTGACAATAAGATTTTCCAAGCGACAACCAAAAGCTAATTTCATTTTCTTCTCTTCCGGCCCTTTCCCAATTGCCCTGATTTAAATGCATGCTCTTGTTCTTGAAGAAAAGCAAGATTTTTCCCATGTTTCTCAGACTTTTCTGCGGCTAGTAGGGCCTTTTCTCTTTCCTTCGCCTCGGCCAAGAACCTATTATCCTTGAACAGTTCACGCGCAGGACCTTCAGCTTCATGTTTCAGACGTTTCTTCAACTTTTTCGTTTTAGCATGCTCACGATCTGGGTCATAATCTCTACCCTTGACAAAGCTGTAGAAGTAGATGATCAGCAGGTGATTAAGCTCAATAGGAAACAAACACAATTTGATTTGTTTAATTTCAGATAGTGCAGTAAGAAAGTATATTACTTCGCCTCAAATTTCGGATTAAGCATCCTGATGGACATGGGCTTTTTCTTCCGCTTTTTCAGTGGTTGACGCAGCATGTAATGATCCTGAGCCTTCGTGTCAATTAATTGGGAAAAATCCTTGATTTTCTCCCTTAATGCATCTGGAATATGATTTTCTCCAACCAATTTGCATAATAATTTTGAAATTGGCATGAAAATCTCAGGAAAAGAAATAAGTTCCTTATATAGATTTACAAATCCTTGCAGTGATTCCAGAACTGCTACAGGCATGCTGGCCCTGAATGAGAAACCATATAATCGCATCAAGTTCCAGGTTCCCAGAAAAGCAAATTAGGTGTAAAATTTCAAGAAGAGATACTTGTTATGTTAACCAGCTGATTGACAATCATAATATTAGGATATTGGAAGTTAGAATAACAAACCACATCTTGAATGGACCTAGACAGAAACTTATTGAACATATTATTTCTAATTTGTTTCAAGTATCTTAACATAGAGCCATATTTAACAATTTAACAAACTTTGGGATTCATCTAATAGATTTGTCCATATGCATGTCAATAGAACGCTAACTAACCTGTAGTTATGTGGAAATACTGAGAGTCCTCTAGTAAGTCCATCAGCGTAAGAAAATCTAAAGAATCCATCTCCACTTTGCTACTGCGTATACAAAGCAAAGACCCAAGTTCCTTGATCTCCAACTGCAGCACAAGAACATGCCTGTCAATTCACAAGTGGAAGGATGCAACCAAAACACATCCCAATGAAATGACAATAAAAAGTATTTGCAAAATTAGAAAAGGGCGATGGTTAATAGCTTCAAGAATTAGATTAGCAAGAAGAACATCATAAGCTTCAGCTAAGCCAAACCTGGGAATTAGACCGCTGTTTTCTGTCTAAAGCCGCCATCAGCAAAGTTTGAATAAATACTATAGCCTCAGGGCAAGAAGTTGATATCCATAAGCTTGGAGAACTAAGTTCATATGATCATTCTGTAATTGCAAACACCATCAACCAGGAAGAATGTTTTTGAGAATAAATGAAATAAAAACCAAAAATTAATCCCAAAATGTGTGTTCCTACGATCAACCGATCTTTAATTTCACGTGCTGTTTGACCCACAGTTGAGGATAAATCACACATAGCTACCCTAACCAACTTGAGTCGAGTGCAGTCACTCATAGGTGCAAGGGGGATGACTAGTTGACTATTGCTAATAATCTGGTTCCATTAACCTGAAAAAGTCCTAAGCAAGATACTCCCTCTATTCCAATTTGTTTGACTGTGTTTGACCGAACACAAAGTCTAAGGAAGAAACAAAGAGTTTGGATAATAAGCTAAATATGCACAAAATTACAAAAATTACACATAGTACCAAGTTAAAGTATTAGTTTACATTTCCAGTGGAGACTGCAACAAAGCCGTACCAATGACAAGATGAGAATGTTTAAGTAAACTACTTCCGAAGTATAAAAAGGTGCAATCTTTTTGGAACATACAACAAAAGTAATAATAAATAGGGAACAAGGGAGTATTAGACAGTGGGCTTCGCTCAGCTCATTGGATAAATTGGTGGATACGTGAGGTACTTCTATATCACTACCTGGGTTATCTAGCCTCTAATTTGCCCGGGCTTATGGTGTCAAAACGAAATGATATGGGAATAAGTTCTTCATATGAACTCATTAAACCTGCAAAGAATTAAAGAGACCGAATTGCGAGATACTAAATAACATCATTCCAACATTACCTATGAGTAGGGTGACAAACGGGCGGGTCCGGCGGATATGGACAAGTCGAAAGCGGGTAATGCAAAAAACGGATAAATTATCTAACCCGACCTATATTTAATACGGATAAAAAAATGGGTTAACCGGCGGATAATATAGATATTCATATTATCCACGACTTCTTGAATATAATCACTTTTAAAAAATTCTTAGTCTCCTAAACTTGATAAACCCTCAATTTGAGACTTTACGAATGTAAAAGTTAAACTCATTAGTTATCCATTGGTTAACCATTTTTAAGTGAATAATATGGTTCTTATCGATATTGGACCTTTTTTTAAAAAATTCATTATCCAACCCATTTTATAATGGATAATATGGTCCGATAACTATTTTCTTTTAACCATTTTTCTACCACTACCTATGAGTAAGGAAAAGTGAAATTTAAGACTGCCTACCAAATATCCTGTTCAAGAAAAAGACACTACCAAATAAAAAATATGAGATTGACACATAAATTTCAGGTGACATTCTTCTGAAGCCTTTTTTAGTTCTTTGGTAAGGTAAATTTGTATATATGTAACAGCATCAAGTGTATGCAGACATGTACAAGAGGTACATCAGAAGTAGCTCTTACAAATTGTGAAGAAAACTAATAAAGTTTCTGAAGCCTTTTACACCTTAAACAAGCAAAGCTAGGGTATGAATTCATAATCTCGAGCATGAGAAACACCACGTGTGTATACCAAAATCTTTAGAAGATCACAAATGAAACTAATAAGAGATATACAAGCAAATGAGCAAGATATTGAAAATGTTTGCAATTAAAGTCGTGACTTAAAAAGCAACTAGCTCTCTAAGGAATCACTGCTCTCGCAGACTCACACTTGACTAAAATGATGTATTAAATACAAAACTAGGCAGAGGAAGAGGGAATTTATTCATCAAAAAACTAAGCAGGAAGAGGGAGAAACAAAGGAGATAACTATAAATAGTTTCAAAGATAGATGAACTGACAAAATTAGACCAAGGAGGGTAAGTTGCAGAAGTTTACTACGGCACACATACTATCAATAAAGTAAGAAGATATATGCTAGGCTGAGACAGTACACTACACATCCAAACAAAATTCCAGCGCTCATAATCTAAACAAATGATCAATTTCAGCGCATGGGAGATAAATGAAACATGGTATCCACTTACACTTAGAAGCAAAGAGCACAAGAAGGAAGCAATTGCAATATCTCTTCCACAAATGATGGGACACCGCATAAGGTATTCACACATTAGTAGTATAGCAGGAGTCATGACACAATGGCGAAAATCAGAGCATGGAAATATCATGGACCAAAGCCTCAACCGAAAGATGGTCTTCAAAGATGGCCAACTGCTTTTTCCTATGAGGATGGATGAAACGAATTAAACACAAGAAGTAAAGCCAAGGAATGCAAGCTGAGATAGAAAGAACAACTAAAGAAACAAACAGGTTATCAAAGCCAACCTGTATTCTTAAGATCTTCACAAAACTGTGCCCTTGTCCTTTGTAGCCTTTGGCGAGCACGCTGCAAAGTATGGAGTCGCTGCACTCATCTCCATCAGCGGCTTTACAAGCATATTTAAAAGCTTGAAATTCAATGGCTTCTTATTTGCCAACACAGCGAAATATTGCAGCAATACCCCGTAAAAAACCTGACGAAAGAAACAAGCTGCTTATAAAGCAATTGAGGTTGCAAAGACTTGCCCCCCAAAAATGACTTATCTATATGTACCCATAACCTTATCATCTAACAACACAACATGCATTTTTGATCAATCGTACAGATATATTCACATACAGTTAAATGGTGAATACTCTTAAAAATTCAAGGCAAAACTTCATACCATTTGTTCACACAAAGGAAAAGGAAGAAAGTCTCAGAAGTCAAACATCAATCTTAAAGAAATTACAGTGAGAACAGAGTATCATACTTGCATTTTCTTTTTATTCTCTGCTGCGACAGTTATTGCATTGAATGCACGAATTCTCCTAATTGCTTCCATAACTTGATCATCAGAACAATTGTCTATCAATGAATTAAACTCCTCAAGGGTTTTGGGGGCTTCAATTGTATAGGGAAGTTCGTTTTGCCGATGCTTCACGTTCACTTTTTCTTTTTCGGTTTGTAAAGTGCCAACTTGTTTTCCCTTGATGGATACCTCCTTATGGCCCTTTATTTTCACCACCTTCTTACCATCATCACCAAAGCCTTTGTCATCATCCTCTAGCTCGGTATCAATAATATCATCGTCACTTTGCTCCCAGTCCTTAATAGTCTGTGTCTTTCCTTGTTCTTCATCATACTCGTCACTTCCTTCATCTTCCCCATCGTCACTTCCTTCATCCTCATTCCTCACCATCGTCCTCGTCACTCTCTGAATCCCCACTAGAAGCAGCATCTTCACTCTCAAGTTCATTTTCTTTCCTTCTCAAAATCTCGCCAATCCAATCCATCTTAGTTCTAAGCACCTCCTCAAGATCGTCCCCAAGATCATCGCCAGATACAGTTCTTGGGTCTTTAACCAATTTACTGTTATTATCAGATGCATTTCCATCTTCATCACTCTTATCATCAGCAGCAGCCATTCTCTTCTGATGTTCTTGCTGAAAAATGATAAAGCTTTTATTAAAAAATATCTACTATAACCAAAACATAAATGCTCCTTATCCAACCAAAATGATGCCTATCGTAATAGCGTTAGATCTTTGAAATAGTAATCCAGCTAAATTTCCTTGCTAAGGGAATTTATTGTGAGAATGTGCTCTAAAAAAGCAATCACTACTAATACACAGTAGCCAGTTTCCTGATGAAGGCATTAAAGAACACTAATGATTATGCAAGAACATCAACCACCGAGCAGACAATGAAGTCATGCATTACAACCACTTGAAAGCACATATGGATAATATTAAAGGGTAAAATATGATATGACACGTGGCTGACCAAGAGGAGGACACGCGGAATTCAAGATGGGATGGCTAAGAACCGAACACAACCACTCTGCTTGTCACCGGAAAGGATAGCGTTCGTAAAGTTGCATTAAATGCTCCGCGTCCAGTAGCATTTATCAAGGAATATTCTGCAGCATTAAGATGATGGTCCGTTAAAGAGAAATTGACATTTATGTTCACCGTTACATCTTCATCAATGACCCTCATAATTGACATTAAAGGAGGGAATGATCCTAAGATCTTTTTCCATAGACATAGTTATAAATAGTGAGCTCAGTTACCATTAGAAATGACAATTCTCTGGCTAAACTTACACTGTATTATAGACAAAACTTAATACAATTTTATTTACTTGCTTGTTGATTTCATCATTGCTGTGCCTAGAAGCTTTGTTCTCGGAATTGTCATGTCTACCGTTTCATCTATATTTTAAGGCTAAGTATTATATATTTTTTAATTGTTATATTATTTCAAGATCAAATTAATTCACTTATCAAAAAAATACGTATAAATTTAACTGTATCGTTTTACGAATAAACAAAAGTATCTATATTAAAATTAATCAATAGAAACAGGATCCTCAGTCCTCAAAAAGAAAACGCTGTCAAAAGGAGTTGAGTTGGTCTGGATAATAATTGTGCAATTTACTAATAGAACAAGGAGCTCTAGATTCTGTCATAGCACAGTCATACCTCCAACAATTCCAGCCGTTCTTTCTCCTCCTGCGCAATTTCCTCATGAGTCTTTGACCGGTCTGATGGGCTAGCACGCATTTCACGGCTCAAAATCCAACCCGTCGTAATGACATCTAACCTTACCCGTTAGGTAAACCAAAATAACAACAATCTGATTCAAAGGAGATTTACCCGAGAAACTAAAGATATTATAACAAATTTTATTATATTTCTCAAATACTGCTAGTACAAATCATGAGTTCTAAGATTTAAAATTTACAAAGCTGGTATGAAATAAAATACATCATCTGTTTGAAATATACATGGACAGACTAATAATTCTAAAGCTGCCAAGAATAAGAGGCAGTTATGACCGGATCGCAGGCACATCTTCAATGCCAGCTCTCACCATACGCAACAATATCAACATTCAAAATCTACACGGAAGGTGCAAAAGTATAGTATGAGTACAATCGACCACATGTACTCAATAAGTAACAAACCTAACCTTAGGTTGAAAGTAGTGACGAGTTTGGACAAATGTCAGAATCCAACATCAACAGTCAAGAAACAGCTCAGAAAAAGATAAATGAAACAATGCAAGTACTAACTCAAAATATGATACTCCGCTCGTTTACAATTTTCGAAAAAATAAGTATGCATTTTTCAAGTATAATAGTAAAACCCAAATCTTTTACCGAAATCACCAAAATATATGAGTGAATTTGAAAACTGTGATTTTTTTCAAAAACTTTTTTCCACATTAAGAAATTTCATTATCAAATGGCATGAGGAAAAAATACTTCTTTATGCCTATATGTCAAATATGTATGTCAAATGCAATGCATCACTGTGATGAACTCATGTGCTCATACTTTCAGAGTACTCAATCTCACTGTCTCGAACTCTCACTCATCATGCTCAATACTTAGCATACTCAGTCACTCAGCACTGTACACGGCAGATCCAACCCAAATTGAAATAAATCCTTACACTCAGTCACTCAGTACAGTATATGGCAAATCCAACCTAGGAATAATCCAGTCCAAATATAAATAGTAATTGCGCTCACTGTCGGTGTGCAAACTCCATAGAGGCAGATCCACCCCAAGCGCTATAATAAGTCAAATCCCGGCATGAATGAATAAAACAAGCTACGGTATGCGGCCTGATCCCATAAATATCCTCACAATCAGGCCCTCAGCCTCACTTAGTCATCAATCTCTCCAGTCTCTCGGGCTAAAAAATGCCAAGAACATCAGTCCAAAATAATGATATGATGTATCAATAAATAGCAACAGAGACTGAGATATGATATGAAATAAATAAATATGACTGAGTATGAAATTACAGTTTAAACATATAACTCAGCAGTAGAAATGACCTCAGCGGGTCCTAATAATACCAGCATATGCCTAAGCATGATTTTTAACATGAGTCACAACTGAGTTTCGCTAACACGTGAAAAATACATGGAAAAATAACAAGTTATTTTATTACACAGCTCCACGAAATTGATTGAGTTACAATTCACACGGTATACGTCTACACGCCCGTCACCTAGCATGTGCGTCACTTCAAAACCAATCACATAACACGTAGAATCAAGGGTTCATACCCTCAACTGTTTGATTTTTTGAATACTAGACACAAAGGGCTACAACTATTTTTTTGGATCATCTCAAAATTCCTTATAGATTGCATGATATAAGTTTGCAAATTCGGGTCAGTGACAACAAAATTTTCCTCTACGCGATCGCAAAAATAGCTTCCGCGATCTCGATTCGCGATCACAGCTAATTCCACACGATTGCATAGCACACTGCTGTAGCCAAAAAACCAGCAGCTATAAATGGCCTAGAAATGGTCCGAAACCACCCCGAAACTCACCCGAGCCACTCGGGACCTCGTCCGAACATACCAACAAGTCTCAAAATATATTACGGACTTAGTAGAAACCTCGAATAACATCAAACAATGTTAAAACGACAAATAATACCTCAATTCAAACTTATAAAATTTTCGATCTTTTGTTTTCCAAAACTCGTGTCGAACCATATCAATTCAACTCAGAATGAACTCAAATTTTGCGTACAAGTCCCAAATGACATAACAAAGCTACTAAAATTTCCGGAACCACAATCAGAATCCGATATCCTAAAGTTCAACTCCCGGTCAAACCTATGAACATTCAAAACCTTCAAATTTTTAATTTTCGCCGAATAGCACCAAAACCTTCTAGAAATATTCAAATGAAATTTTGGGCATATGCTCAAGTCCAAAATCACCATTCGGATCTAATGGAATCATCAAAATTTCGATCTGAGGTCGAATACTATAAAGCCTAACTTGGTCAACTCTTCCAACTTAAAGCTTCAACTATGAAATTCATTCTTCAAATAGTTGAACGGAATGCAAATGCTCAAAATGACCGGTCGGGTCGTTACATTCTCCCCACTTAAACATACGTTCGTCCTCTAACGTGCCAAGAGTTGTTCCTAAGCCTTGAGATCACTGTGCCACCTTACCACGCACATACTCGGGGGGTGATCCCACGTCACCCTAGTCCTGACAACACAACATAAATAAAGTTCATTACTTTATCCTTAGTCCGTAAACCTTAGAATCCAATTTCCAACATCCGAAATTTTCTACAAGACCTAAATCTTGCATTTACACACTGTATAAGTTTGAACAAGCAGTATTAAGCCTTAACCATAACCCAAGATATAATCACATAACATACCACACAACTCGCATACTCGTAGCACAATCCCAATCACAGTAACGACTAAAAACAAACCCGGTACCAGTATTAAACCCTAAATGAAATAAGACCTCATTCCAAAACCTTCGTACCTGCCAATAATGAAATAAACACGTAGAATATCATAACCACTTATTAGATCAACAAGTCATGGAGCTTTCTCTCGTTCGACAAGGACCATAGCCAATTATCTAAGCTGACTTCTAAAATTATTCCTCACAAACACACCGTAATCAACCTGACAATACCCATTCTAGGTCCAATGACCTTATATCATAAGATACAACTATTCTAATGACATGCCACACCGATATAACTCAAGCCACAAACCGTGCAATCCGTGCACATGTCACCTTGCTCATGACTTGTAGAACCTATGAACCTAGAGCTCTATACCACCTTGTCACGACCCAAAATTTACATAGTCGTGATGGCACCTAACCCAACCCGTCAGGTAAGCCAATTAACAACTATCCAATTTAATTAATATTTAACTGACTTTAATACACTCCCCAAGGACTCGTAGTACAAATAATGAGCTTCTAAGATTAGAATTTATAAAGCTGGTATGAAATAAATACATCATCTGTTCGAAATGTACATAAACAGATTTTTATAAATCTAAGGCTACCATAAATAAGAGGCAGCTACGACCGAAACACAGGTACATCTTCAAATCCAGCCCTCGTCGATCACAACAACATCAATATCCAATATCTGCACGCAAGGTGCAGAAGTGTAGTATGACTACAACTGACCTCATGTACTCAATAAGTAACAAACCTAACCTTAGGTTGAAAGTAGTGACGAGCTAGAATAAAGGTCAGGGTCCAACACCAATAGCCAACAATAGTTCATAACAACATAATAGAATATATCAGTGAAATCCCAAATCCTTTATCGAAATCACCAATTCATGAGTAAGTTTGAAAAATGTGATTTTCCCAAAACTTTCAACATGTAGTTGTTTCATTTTTAAATAATATGAGGAAAATACATCTCTATGCCTATATGTCAATATATAGGAGAAGTCATGAATGACGCAATATCATACAACATGAGGAAAAATGCATCTCTATGCCTGTATGTCAAGTGTGCATGTCAATGCGATGCAACTCAGTAATAAAACCATATGCATACTCTGAAAGTATCATTTCACTCAGTACTCACAGTCACTCAATCCTCCCAGTCACTCAGTCCTCACAGTCACTCAATCCTCCCAATCGCTCGGCACTTGCACTCGGCACTCGCACTCAGTAGGTACCTGCGCTCACTGGGGGTGTGTACAGACTCCGGAGGGGCTCCTTCAGCCCAAGCACTATATCAAGCCAATCATGGCATAAATCAGTAAAACATACTGCGGTGTGCAACCCGGTCCCATCATAAATCAATATATATAAAGCCAATATGACCTGCTGCGTCGTGCAGCCCGATCCCATAAACATCCTCACCATCATGCACTTGGCCTCACTCAGTCATCAATCTCTCCAGTCTCTCAGGTTCTCAGTGTCATGAAAAGAATTAGCCCAAAAATAATGATATGATGTATCAATAAATGATAACAGAGACTGAAATATGATATGCATATGAATGCGTATGACTGAGTATGTAAATGCAATGTAAGCAGATAACTCAATAGCAGAAATGACCTCAGTGGGTCTCAACAGAATAGGCATGTAGCCTAGACATGGTTTCCAACATGGATCGCAACTCAATAGCTCTAGTACATAGAGATTTCATGGTTACAAATAAGATCAGGTAATTACACAGTACCACAGAAGTAACAGAGTTACAATTCACACGGTGCACGCCCACACGCCCGTCACCTAGCATGTGCGTCACCTCAACACCAAACACATAACACGTATATTCAGGGTTCATACCCTCAGCACCAAGTTTAGAAGTATTATTTACCTCGAACAAGCCAAATCTAATGCCGAGCAAGCTAAACAATACTCCGAAAATTCCATTCCGCATGTATCAAACTCTGAACGCCTTCATATCTCCTCAATTCCACACCAAATGAATCGAAACTAGTCAAATAACGTGCAAATTAATCAAAATATACTCCAATGCTTGCAATTTAACAATTTATAAAAATTCCTAACTCCGCTCGAAAAATCGACAGTGGGGCCCATGTCTAGGAATCCGACGAAACTCACAAAATTGGACAACCCATCCAATTACGAGTTCAACCATACTAATTTCACTCAAATCCGACTCCAAATCGGTATTCAAAACTCAAAAATTCATTTTATAAAATTATAGAAATTTCCTTCGATTTCTCTTGAAGATTCGATAATCATACACCAAAAATAAAGATCAATTCATGAAATATAATCACAAGGGAGTCAAGAACACTAACCCCAAGTTATGTGGAAAAATTCCTCTCCAAGGTCGTCCCAACCAAGCTCCAAAATCCGAAAATGGATAAAAAATGTTGAACCCTCGAATATAAGGCATTCTGCCCAGCGTTTTCGCATTTGCGGACACTAGGTCGCATCTGTGACCATCGCTTTTGTGTAACAAGCTCGCATCTGCCAGACAGCCTTGGCCAGCAGTGATCTCTTCTACGATGTCACTATCAACGCTTCTGCGTGCAAAATTCCGCATATGCGGTTCCTACCCAGCAGTGCCCAGTCCGCTTATGCGAAGCGGTTGCATCAACAACCCAAAAATTCCAGCAGCTTCCAAAAATTTCAAATCGATCTGAACCACGTCTGGAACTCACCCGAGCCACTCGAAGTTCGAATATACCAACACGTTCCATAACATCACACGGACCTACGCCAGGCCTCAAATCACACTTAATAATACCTAAATTACAATTGCACCTCAAATCGAACTTGATGAACTTTGAACTTTTCAACTTCCATAACTCGTGCCGAAACATAGCAAATCAACCCGGAATGAACTTAAATTTTGCGTACAAGTAATAAATGACATAACAAATTTGTTTCAATTTTCAGAATTGGATTCCTACCCCGATATCAAAAAGTAAACCCTCTGGTCAAACTTCCAACTTTAATTACCTATTTTTGCCATTTTAAGCATAATTTAACTACGTACTTTTAAATAATTATCCAGACGCACTCCTAAGTCCGAAATCACCATACGGAACTATTGAAATTATCAAAACTCTATTCCGGGGTCATTTACTCATAGTCAACATCCGGTTAACTATTTCAACTTAAACTTTAAACCTTAGAACTAAGTGCTCCAATTCATTCCAAAACCTCACCGGACCCGAACCAATTACCCCAGCAAGTCATATAACAACTGTAAAGCACAAATTGAGCAGTAAATGGAGAAACGGGACTGTAATACTCAAAACGATTGTCCGGGTCATTACAACACCAATAAGCAATAATTCAATGTACTTAAACATGGAAAATGACTCAAATGAGAGAACCATAATGCTAGTTCAACAAGTACCACCACAACACAATGCTATGAACTCATCACCCATAGAGGAACCAAAGCACATGAATCTAACACAAAGGACCATATCCCAACACAACTCTACTGCAATGGGTGACCCATCCAAACACCGATCTAGTAACAATAACCAGCTCTCCTACGGCTCACATCAATATCAACCACGCAACTCACGTGCTACACTGATAACTCACATGCTAAGTATCAATACCTGGAGCCGCAAGGACAACTCACGTGCTGCACAGACAACTCACGTGCTAATCATATTCTAACAACCCAGCCGATCATTTTCAGTATTATAGTCTTGTTCCCCTTTTTACTGCTTATTCTATGCTTAATTATTATTATATGACTTACCGGGGTAGTTGGTTTGGTTCCGGGAATATTTCAAAATGAGTTGAAACACTTAGTCTCAAGGTTGGAAGCATAATTTTAAAAGGTTGACCGGATGTTAACTTATGTGTAAACGACCCAGGAATAGAGTTTTGATGATTCCAATAACTCTGTATGGTGATTTTGAACTTAGGAGTATGTCCGGATAGTAATTCAGAGGTCCGTAGTTAAATTTGACTTGAAACGACGAAAGTTGGAAAGTTAGAAGATTTGGACATTGAGAAGTTTGACAGAGAGTTAACTTTGTGGTTATCTGGATCGGATTTTGGTTTCGAAAATTTTAATAGGTCCGTTATATTATTTATGATTTGTGTGCAAAATTTGAGGTGAATCGGACTTGATTTGTTAGGTTTCGGGATCAATGTAGAAGTTGGAATTTCTTCGTTTTCATTAGGCTTGAATTAGGGTGCAATTCGTGGTTTTAGCATTGTTTGACATGATTTGAGGCCTAGACTAAGTTCATATGATATTTTAGGACTTTTTGGTATAGTTGATTGAGGCTCTGAGGGCCTCTGGTGGATTCCAGATGGTTAACGGATCAAACATTTGACTTAGAGGAAATCTGGATTTTTGCCTCTGGTGTGACCGCACATGCGAAGGTTTTGATTGCAAGTGCGAAGCCGCATGTGCATAAAAATCATCAAAGAAGCGGCCAGGTATGGAGCTGGGCAATGCTTGCAGGTGTGAAGGTTTTTCCCGCACCTGCGAGGTTGCAGATGTGAAGTGGTGATCGCAGAAGCGGAAAATGGATAGGGGAGTTGCCTTCGCAGAAGAGACGAACTTTGCACATAAGCGCGTCCGCATGTGCAAAATATGGGACCGCAAAAGCGAAGGAGATGAGGTTAAGTGAGTTTCGTAGGTGCGTAAGAATTGACTGTAGAAGCGGTATCGCGAAAACGACGAAATAGGCCGCAGGTACGAAAACCCTGGGCAGTGTATATGTCGAAGTGTCCGAGATTCTTTCTCATTTTTGACCTTTCAAGCTCGGTTTGGGGCAAATTCCGAGCGAGATTTTACGGGACTTCTTAAGTTAAGTCACTTGTGATTAGTTTAATTCAATAATATTGAATTATCACTAAATTGTCTGACTAGTTTACGGGACTTTGAGGTGTAATTCGAGAATTTTGGCCTAGGGATTTAAAAATAAGAATTGGGGATTTGAGGGACGAATTGATGTCATAATTTGGTAAATTTGTTATGGTTGGATTCGTGGTTGAATGAGCATTCGTATTTGCTAACTTTTATCGTGTTCCGAGATGTGGGCCCTACTGTTGACTTTTTTGATTTTAATTTGGAAACTTACCATTTTTATATGGAATTGATTCATATACTTCGTGTTGATTGTATCGAATTATTTATTACTAGATTCGAGGCGTTCAAAGGCTAATTTGCGAGGCAATGTCTTATTGGAATATAAAATTGCACGGTTTGAGCTAAGTAACACTTCTAAAGTTGGTGTTGAGGGTATGAAACCCTGAATATACGTGTTATGTGTTTGGTGTTGAGGTGACGCACATGCTAGGTCACGGGCGTGTGGCCATGCACTGTGTGAATTATGACTCAGTTAATTTTATGGTGCTGTGTAGTTATCAGATCTTGTTTTATGTATGAAATTTCTACATGATGGAGTAATTGAGCTATGATCCATGTTAGAAACCATGTTTAGGCTATATGCTTATTTCGTTGAGACCCGGTGAGGTCATTTCTTAGTCATATTCATTCATTTGCATATCATATCTCAGTCTCTGTTATCACTTGTTGTCACATCATGTTATCATTATTTGGGCTGATTGACATGAGATTTGTGAGTCCGAGAGACTAGAGAGATTGATGACTGAGTTGGGGCCTGAGGGTTGGATTGTGAGTGATAATGAAGGGATCGGGCTGCATCCCGCAACATGCCATATTGGCTTTATATGTATTATTATAATATGGATAAGGTTGCCGCCGCAACATGCTCTATGGACTTTATATATATTATTGATGGGATTGGGTTGTACACCGCAGCGGGCCATGATGGCTTATATTAGCGCTTGGGCAGGATCTGCCCCTCCAGAGTCTGCACACCCACAGTGAGCACAGTTTCTATTGATTCATGCCAGGATTTGTCTTATTATTTACATTTGGGTTGGATCTCCCTTGTACAGTACTGAGTGATTGAGTGTGATGAATGAGAATTGAGATAGTCAAGTTGAGTACTACGAGAGTATGAGTACGTGAGGATTTCTTTGTATTGCATCACATACGACATGCATATTGGCATGTAGATATAGCGATGTCATATTTCTCATATCATTTAGACTCGGTCTATTTTTCCGGTTTGAGCTTTAATTGTTAAACTTGAAAGCATGTCTACCTTTCTGTATTGTTATTTCTATATTTGGACTATACCTGTTGAGCTCGTCACTGTTTTCAGTCCAAAGGTTAGAGTTGTTACGTATTGAGTTAGTTGTACTCATACTACACTCTGCATTTCGTGTGCAGGCCCAAGTACTTTCGAGCATGGTGGTTGCTGATTTTGGAGCTTTATCAGTTCGGAGATTCTCGAGGTAGCTGCTTTGGTGTCTGCAGACCTTGACTCTCCTCCTTTATCTTATAGTTTTTATTATACTGTTTTATCTTTTTAGACAATGTGTCAGACCATGTTATTGTATAGATTCTCATGTACTTGGTGACACAGATAGTGAGGAGACGTGCTATCGAATCAGACGTTCGACCATTAACACCACCAGCTAGGGCCACGAGGGGCCAGTGCCGTGATAGAGGCCGAGGTGCAGATCGTACAATAGCTAGAACAACACCTATAGACCCACTAGTTGCTCCAGCTCAGGAGCAGGCTCCAGATGTAGTTGAGCGGATGTGACCAGCTCATGCACCAGTTGTGCCCCTTGTGATTCCGGGCCTTCAGGAGACTTTATCTCAAATATTGACTGTTTGCTCTAGCCTTGCTCAGGTGGTTTTAGCTCAGGCCGCACCAGTTACTTCTTTGGACGGGGGGAGGTACTCATACTCCCATTGCCCGTACTCCAGATCATGGGGTGCACGAACTTCAGGTGTCGAAGTTACCACTACTCTAGCCGGTTGCAGTTGCTCAGGCCCAGGTGGATCCCATTATGAACGATGAAGAGTAGAAGAGAGTAGTGAGGTTTGGGAGGCCCAAGCCTCGAAATTCAGCGGGGATGAGTCAGATGATGCCCAACACTTCTTGGATAGATGCTGGCTGATACTTCACACGACGGGTATTCTGGAGACTAGTGGGGTCTTATTCACTACTTTTCAGCCTACGGGGGCAACCTTCAGATGGTGAGAGACATATGAGAGGAGCAGGCCAGTCGGTGCTGCACCACTTTCATGGAATGAGTTCTCCGTTCTCTTCCTGGAGAAGTTTGTGCCACAGACCCACAGGGAAGAGCTGCGCAAGCAGTTCGAGCAGCTACATTAGTATATCTATGACCTAGTATGAGATGAGATTTTTAGAATTAGCTCTCACGTAGTTTGGTTTGTTCCCACAGAGTGGGAGAGGATTAGGAGGTTCACTGATGGACTCAACTATCAGTTGCATTTTGTTATGACTCTGAAGAATGTAGTAGGTGCTAAGTTCGATGAGGTAGCTGACATTGCTCGGCAACTAGAGATGATCCATAGTCAGGAGTTCGAGGAGAGGGAGGTCAAGAGGTCTTGTGGTTCGGGTAGTTCCAGCGGTGTTTTTTTTTGGGAAAGTATTATCACATATGGGGTCGTCTTTATAGGCCCGCACAGATGGCTTGTCAGTGTCATCATGGGGCATTAAATGGCCATGGTTCATACAGTTGTCATCTGGGTCAGTCATCTCTCAGTGCACTTCCAGCTTAGAGTGCATCTCATGCACCTTTAGTTTAGGGTTCATCTGCACCAGGTTCCTCTGGTAGTTTTTCAAGCTCTCGGGGGTCCACCTCGGCACTTGTCGCCATTTTTTTAGAGGGATTGTTTTGAGTGTGTAGAGTTGAGCCATGTGAAGAGGCATTGTCCCGGCCTTTTGTGAGGTCCAATTCAGAAGGGGATTCAACCTATGACTCCCGCACCAGTTACTACGCCACCTACCCAGCCACCTCAGGGTAGGGCTCAGGTAACCAAAGGTCGCCCTAGAGGGGGAGGCCGATAATGTGGCGGTCAGGCTCGATTCTATGCTTTTCTTGCCAGGCCAGATGTCGTTGCTTCAGATACAGTGATCACATGTATTGTCTTAGTATGCCACATGGATACTTTATTATTTGACCCTGGTTCCACATATTCGTATGTATCATCATATTTTGCTCGTTATCTAGATATGCCTCGTGAGTCCTTAGTTTTACCTATCCATGTATCTACGTCGGTGTGCGATACTATTATTGTGGATCACGTGTATCGGTCTTGTGTGGTGATTATTAGGGGATTGAAAACAAGAGTTGATATTTTATTGCTTAGTATGGTTGATTTCGACGCGATTTTGGGTATGGATTGGTTATCTCCATGTCATGCTATTGTGGATTGTCACGCTAAGACCGTGACATTGATGATGTCGGGGTTGCCGAGGATCGAGTGGAGAGGTTCTTTAGATTATGTTCACAACAGGGTGATTTCTTATTTGAAGGCCCAACGGATGGTTGGGAATGAGTGTCTGTCATATTTGGCCTTTGTGAGAAATGTTGGTGCAGATACTCCTACTATTGATTCTGTTCTGGTGGTGCGAGACTTTCAGGATGTGTTTCCTACAAACCTGCCGAGTATGCCACCCGACAGAGATATTGATTTTGGTATTGACTTGGTGTTAGGCACTCAGCCCATTTCTATTCCTCCGTGTTGTATGGGACTAGCTGAGCTGAAAGAATTGAAAGAGAAGTTTCAGGAACTTCTTGATAAGGGGTTTATTAGGCCTAGTATGTCGCCTTGGGGTACACTGATTCTGTTTGTGAAGAATAAGGATGGTACTATACAGATGAGCATCGACTACAGGCAGTTGAACAAAGTTATAATCAAGAACACATATCCTTTGCCGCGCATTGATGATTTATTTTACCAGCTTCAAGGAGTGAGGGTATTCTCTAAGCTTGATTTGAGGTCTGAGTATCACCAGTTGAAATTCGGGATTCGGATATTCTCAAGACGGCATTCAGGACCCGCTGTGGTCACTATGAATTTCTCGTGATGTCTTTTGGGCTGACCAACGCCCCCAACAACATTTAAGCATCTGATGAACAGTGTATTTCAACCATATCGCGATTCGTTTGTCATAGTATTTATTGATGATATCCTGGTATACTCCCGTATCCAGGAGAAGCATGCCCAACATTTGAGGATTGTATTATAGAGGTTGAGGGAGGAGAAGATTTATGCCAAGTTCTCCAAGTGTGCGTTTTGGCTTGTTTCAGTGGCGTTCTTAGGGCACGTGGTATCCAGTAAAGGGATCGAGGTAGACCAAAAGGAAATAAAGGGGTTCAGATTTGGCCTAGACCGTCTTCAGCTACTGCGATTCAGAGTTTTCTCGGCTAGGCCGGTTATTATCGTCACCTTGTGGAGGGTTTCTCATCTATTGTAGAGCCTTTGACCAGATTGAACCAAAAGGGTGCTCCATTAGGGTGGTCAGATGAGTGTGAGGAGAGCTTTCAGAAGCTCAAGTCTACATTGACTACAACTCTAGTTCTAGTTTTTCCTTTAGCATCGGGTTCTTATACAGTATATTCTGATGCTTCTCGGATTGGTATTCGGTGTGTCTTGATGCAGGAGGGTAGAGTAATTGCTTATACATCGCGCCAGTTGAAACCCCATGAGAAGAACTATCATGTTCACGATTTGGAATTGGTAGCCATCGTTCATGCACTAAAGATTTGGAAGCATTACCTCTACGATGTGTCTTGTGAGGTATGTACAGATCATAGGAGTCTACAACATTTGTTCAAACAAAAGGATCTAAATTTGAGACAAGGCAGATTGTTGGAGATGCAAAAGGACTATGATATTACTATTCTGTATCATCCTGGGAAAGCCAATGTGGTGGCCGATGACTGAGTAGAAAGGCGGTGAGTATGGGTGGCCTTGCATTTATTCTTGTTGGTGAGAGACCACTTGCATCAGATGTTCAGGCCTTAGCCAATCAATTCGTGAGATTAGATATTTCAGAGCCCAGTCGAGTTCTAGCTTGTGTGGTTTCTCGGTCTTCCTTATATGATCGCATCAAAGAGAGTTAGTATGATGATCCCCATTCACTTGTCCTTAAAGACACGAGTCAGCACGGTGATGCTATGGAGGTTACTATTTGAGATGATGGGGTGTTGAGGATTCAGGGTCAGATATGTGTACCCAATGTAGATAGGCTGTGTGAGTTGATTCTTAAGGAGGCCCACAGTTCAAGATATTTCATTTATCCGGGTGCCGTAAATATATACCAGTACTTGAGGCATCACTATTGGTGGAGGAGCATAAAGAAAGACATAGTGGAGTTTGTATTTCGATTCCTAAATTGCCTGTAGGTGAAGTATGAGCAATAGAGATCGGGCGGATTGCGTTAGAGGCTTTGAGATTCCAAAGTGGAAATGAGAGCGTATCACCATGGATTTTGTAGTTGGGCTCCCACGGACTTCGAGGAAGTTTGATGCTATTTGGTTGATTGTGGATCAGTTGAACAAGTCTGCATTTTATTCCAGTTGGGACTACTTATTCTTTGGAGCGGTTGGCTGAGATTTATATGCGCGAGATTATTCGCCTTCATGGTGTGCCAGTGTCCATCATTTCAAATCGGGGCACACAGTTTACATCACAATTTTGAAGAGCAGTACAACGAGAATTAGGCACACATGTTCAGTTGAGTAAAACATTTCACCCTGAGACGGACGGACACTCTGAGCGCACTATTCAAAAATTGGAAGATATGCTACGTGCTTGTGTTATAAATTTTGGGGGTTCTTGGGATTAGTTTCTGCCGCTTGTTGAGTTTGCCAACAACAACAACTACTAATTGAGCATTCAAATGGATCCGTATGAGGCTTTGTATGGGAGACGGTGTCGGTCTCCGGTGAGTTGGTTTGAGCCGGGTGAGGCTAGACTATTGGGTACTAACTTAGTTCAGGATGCTTTGGACAAGGTCAAGTTTATCCAGGATCGGCTTCACATGGCACAGTCTCGACAGAAAAGTTACGCCGATCAGAAGGTTCGTGATGTTACTTACATGGTAGAGAAAAGGTATTACTCGGAGGTTTGCCTATGAAGGGTGTGATGAGGTTCGAGAAGAAGGGAAAGTTGAGCCCTCGGTATATTGGGCCTTTTGAGATACTTGAGAGGATTGGAGAGGTAGCTTATAAACTTGCATTTTCGCCTAGTCTATCGAGGGTGCATCCAGTGTTTCATGTTTCCATGCTCCAGAAGTAAGTTGGTGATCCGTATCATGTTTTAGACTTCAACACGGTTCGGTTAGATAGTGATTTGACTTATGATTTGGAGCCGGTGGCCATTTTGGACCGACATGTTCGAAAGTTAAGGTCAAAGAACATAGCTTCAGTGCAAGTGTAGTGGAGAGGCCAGCCAGCCGGGGAGGCTACTTGTTAGATCGAGTGGGAGATGCGAAGCAGATATCCACACCTATTTGAGACTCCAGGTATGATTCTAAACTCGTTCGAGGACGAACTTTTGTTTAAGAGGGGGAGAATGTAATGACCCGGCATGTCATTTTGAGTATTATAGCCCCCCTTCCCTCATTTACTGCTTATTCTATGCTTAGTTATTTTTATATAACTAGCCGGGGTAGTTGGTTTGGTTCCAGGAATATTTTGGAATGAGTTGAGACACTTAGTCTCAAGGCTGGAAGCTTAATTTGAAAAGGTTGATCGAATATTGACTTATGTATAAAGAACCCCAGAATAGAGTTTTGATAATTCCAATAGCTCCGTATGGTGATTTTGTGGTTATCAGGCTCGAATTACACTTCAAAATCACATAAACTGAGAGCTGATTTTATGGTTATTTGGCTCGGATTTTGGTTCCAGAAATATTAATAGGTCCGTTATGTTATCTATGACTTGTGTGCAAAATTTGAGGTCAATCGGACTTGATTTGATTGGTTTCGGCATTAGATGTAGAAGATGGAATTTTTTAGTTTTCATGAGGCTTGAATTAGAGTGTAATTCATGGTTTTAGTGTTGTTTGACATGATTTGAGGCCTCGACTAAGTTTGTATGATGTTTTAGGACTTGTTGGTATAGTTGGTTGAGGTTCCGGGGGCCTCCGGTGGATTCCAGATGGTTAACGGATCAAAAATTTGACTTAGAGAAAATCTAGATTTTTTCCTTTGTTGTGACCACACCTGCGAAGGATTTGATCACTGGTGCGAAGCCACACGTGCGCAAAAATTATCATAAAAGCGTCCAGGTGTGTCTGGGCTGTGCTCGTAGATGCGAAGCTTTTTCCCGCACCTGCGAGGTCGGAGATGCGAAGTGGTGATCGGAGAAGCGGAAAATAGGAAGGGGAGTTGCCTTCGTAGAAGTGACGGACTTTGCGCAGAAGCGCATCCGCAGGTGCGGAATATGAGACCGTAAAAGAGAAGGAGCTGAGGTTTAGTTAGTTCCGCAGGTGCGGAATAATTGTCCAAAGAAGCGGTATCGCAGACGGGATGAAATAGGCCACATGTGCGAAACCCGTGGGCAGTGTATAAGTCGAAGGGTCCGAGATTCTTTCTCATTTTGGACCTTTCAAGCTCGGTTTGGTGCGAATTCTGAGCGAGCTTTCACGGGACTTCTTGAGGTTAGTCACTTTTGATCGTTTTTATTCAATAATATTGAATTATCACTGAATGTTCCAACTAGTTTACATGATTTTGAAGTGTAATTCGAGAATTTTGGCCTAGGGATTTAAAAATAAGAATTGGGGATTTGAGGGACGAATGGATGTCAGAATTTGGTAAATTTTGTATGGTTGGACTCGTAGTTAAATGGGTATTCGTATTTTGTAACTTTTGTCAGGTTCCAAGACGTGGGCCCCACTGTTAACTTTTGAGTTCACTTTTCAGATTTAAATTTGGAAACTTAGCATTTTCATATGGAATTGATTCCTATACCTTGTGTTGATTGTATCGACTTATTTGTGACTAGATTCGAGGCATTCGAAGGTCAATTCGCAAGGCAGTGGCTTATCAGAATAGAGAATTGCACGGTTTGAGGTAAGTAACACTTCTAAACTTGGTGCTGAGAGTATGAAAACCTAAATATACGTGTTATGTGTTTTGTGTTGAGGTGAGGCACATGCTACGTGACGGGCGTGTGGGCGTGCACCATGTGAATTATGACTCAGTTAATTCTATGGTTTTATCTAGTTACCAAATCTTGTTTTATCCATGAAATTTCTATGTGATGGAGTAATTGAGCTGTGATACATGTTAGAAATCATGTTTAGGTTATATTCTTATTCCGTTGAGATCCGCTGAGGTGATTTCTGTTGTTGAGTTATTTGCTTAAAATTTGCAGTTACATACTCAGTCATATTCATTTGCATATTATATCTCAATCTCTCTTATCACTTGTTGTCACATCATGTTATCATTGTTTGGGCTGATTGGCATGAGATTTGCAAGTCCGAGATACTGGAGATATTGATGACTGAGTTGGGGAATGAGGGCCGGATTGTGAGTGATATTGAGGGGATCGGGCTGCACGCCGCAGCCGGCCACATTGTCTTTATATGTATTATTATTATTATTATATGGATTGGGATGCACACCGCAACAAGCTCTATGGGCTTTATATATATTACTGATGGGATCGGGCTACACGCCGCAGTATGCCATAATGGATTATATTAGTGCTTGGGAAGGATCCGCCCCTCCGGAGTCTGCACACCCACAGTGAGCGCAGTTGCAATTGATTTATGTCAGGATTTGGCTTATTATTTACATTTGGTTGGATCTGCCTTGTACAATGTTGAGTGATTGAGTGTGTTGAATGAGAATTGATACAGTCAAGTTGAGTACTCTCAGAGTATGAGTACGTGAGGCATTCATTGTATTGAATCACATATGACATGCACATTAGCATGTAGATTTAGAGATGTCATATTCCTCACATCATTCACACTCGATCTATTTTTCCTGTTTGAGCTTTAATTGTTAAACTTGAAAGCATTTCTACTTTTTTGTACTGTTATTTCTATATTTGGACTGTACCTGTTGAGCACGTCAATGCTTTCAGTCCAAAGGTTAGACTTGTTACTTATTGAGTTAGTTGTACTTATACTACACTCTGCACTTTGTGTGCAAACCCAGGTACTTCCGGGCACGGAGGTTTCTGATTTCGGAGCTTTTTCAGTTCAAATATTCTTGAGGTAGCTGCTTTGGCGTCCGCAGACCTTGACTCTCCTCCTTTATCTTATAGTTTTTATTACACTGTTCTATCTTTCTTGACAGTGTGTCAGGCGATGTTATTGTATAGATGCTCATGTACTTAGTGACACTGGAGTTTTGGAAAATGATATATTTAGTGAGAGTATTTTGTATAAGTAATTATGGGATTCTTCTCTTAAACTTATTTTTATTATATTTTCAAACATAAAGAATTCTGCGATTTATTGTGGTTGTTGGCTTGCCTAGTACTGAGATAGGCTCTATCACGGCATGTGAGATTTTGGGTTGTGACACATATAATCCACCAGGTATTGTCCCAGGCCTCCAGTCCAAACACATTATACAGGAGTAGATAAACAAGTATACAAAGTACATGGCCATAATAACAGAGAAGCAAACAACACAGTACACCACAACCGGAGAAAGGCCATAACCAAGGCGCAATCAGCTATTCCACACCCCAATAACCTTTTTGCTCGAATTTCATTATAAGGCCCGTACAAAACCACATCATGTGTGCATATAACCAAATACAAATCCGACCCGGTATAGAATACATGTCCTCCTTGGGCCTACCAATGGGCCCCCAAATTAACTCCGATCATCCGCTAATGGACAAATAGACCTACAAAAGTCCACAATGATCTAACCATAATAAGTACCACCATCTAGCTAACTTTGGCCACATCTTCATAGTTCGCAACCCCGAAACAATATGTTTCTGAGAACTCCCAGCCTCTAAATTCATAGAACACATGAATCATCGTAACTGATCCCAACTCCAGCACTCGAATGACTAACACACCTCTCATGCACGATCATCCCACGAGGAATACTTCCAAAATTCTTCCGTGCCACATAGCAAAAATTTTAATATCAGCAGTCTATCAACCAGGTGAGTACCACAATACCAATGAAACATTCGTCAGTCAAAACATAGTGCGCATGTGAAGAGTAATAACATTCATCTAGTCATCTTAAACCGCCCATGTTGTCTAAGAATTTATGACCATCCTTTCAAAACTGAACCGCCACCTTATACACATAAAATCTCAATCCCACAGGACACACCGCCTCTATTAGGCAATCATACGAAAAGTACGAGAATCTCATTATCAACTCCGAGCCACCAGCAGAATACATACTCGATCATTCAAAAGCCCTCCATTTGCTCCTGTCAAGGAGGAAATCACAATATGTTCCCTCACGCCGGTAGGAAATATTTGTCTCAAACCATGGTAGAAACATCGAGAACACTTGAAATCCATTTTCTCATAACAAAGATACCAGAACTGAGTCCCTCTAACTCAACGAAGCCACATTGGTCGCCAAATCCAAGAGTATTGCAACAAAACATGTGTAGAGTCTAACCACACCACAAGTACCTAAAGAACCAATCATATCCATTACCGTGCTGGTCCAACCTATTATCAAGCTATCCTAATTCTCCGATTTTCGGCTGAATTACCCTCAATTCGACACTTCACCTTGCTAAAATACCACAATCCTTACCCAAAGCTCACTACAGGACATCCTACATAAAACCATACCGCCCTAAGGCCCATAAGCCGATGTATTCCTTCTTAAGCACCCCATAAGTACCACAACTGAGACACCTACTCTGAAGAGACCTTATGTGAATTTAAAACTGTTCTTTTTGCCTTTTTGATACTAAAATGTAGAATCCATAGTGATACAGAATTACCGCAAGTCCCGAAACCATCAAATGCAAGTCTTAGGTCTTAGCCATATACAAATTTAAAAAATTCTCAATTGCTACATATACATCTTGAATCCATTGGAAACGTTTCGAGAGTCATCCACTCTGCTCAAATCTCAATTGCAATGCCCAAGCAACCAAACGACTTGTGCCCAATTAGCACAACAATGCCGAAAGAAGTAAATCCCACCTTAATGCAACCAATCAAATTCATATTCCATGCGCACTACATCCTTCACAAATAACTACTCAATCATTCCATGATTTTCATGTACTCATAAAGTGCAATACAATCTGTATCCAGGAATTTCCTTTCTCGAGTCATCATCGATCTCACCCTCTGCAAGTCTTAACTGATTCACAAGTATGCCTCAGACTAAAACTAGTATCTAGAACATAACCATGAAATCAAATCATTAATAGCGGGCTCCCTAACTTAGCTCAAAGCCGTAGAATAAAATATCTGATAACTCACCATACCCATACTCAACTATTGTTATAATCCCGGAGTGAGTTTCAACAAAATTCTTCACAAGCTCATGCAACACAAACTATATAGTACCTCAAATTATCTACTAAGCTCGCCTTCATTCGCGTAAGTCGTAATGGTCAGGTCAACTTTCTCAAGTAATTAAAATTCAAATCTCAACACATACAACCCGCTGGTATAAAAGAAATTTTCCACACAACATTATAAGGATCACACATCCGTAAATTACCCCGCTGGTGATAACCCGCCTAGCCTCAAATTGGCATCTTTCTATACCCTTTCGCAGCCACTGTTTCTATGCAATCACTTAATATTCCTAAGTCCAAACTTATCAATAAGATATAAGAATTTAATTTGTCCCTCAATTTAATAACGTGAAAGATCTTTCAACACACTTGTAACTCGAAACTATACATCAAATCAAGATGGAAATCAAGCACTCAATAGTCCCTTTTACATTTCAAGCAAACTCTTTTCGTCGCATTCAAACCCATCTGAACACATCCCACAGTCACAGCATACCCATCATATAGACATTCAACTGCTCATCGATCCAAAAATTCCACTCATAGGGACACTACCAGACATATAAGTCGAAAAGCACAAGTTCTCACAACTAAAACTACCGAGCCTAAGCTGCGGTCTAAACCTGGCCTCAAGTCCCATAGACTGGCCCATCACCAAAACACAGAATAAACAACTCGTACCTTGTTCATAGAATCACAAGTCGTCGATGCAAAGATGATACCGAGTGCTCAGATACGCAAAGGAGTGAGTGGAATGAAATTCAAAGATATACGCTTCAAGCTGAATCAATGCCGCGCGATAAGGAAAGAAAAGATGGGAAGTTTATTCTAAATGTTGTGTAGCCTCTCGAAGATAGGTATGGGCATCATCATATCGATCCGTAAGGCTCTACTAAACACTTGCTCATGACTTGTAGAACCTATGAACCTAGGGCTCTGATACCAACTTGTCACAACCCAAAATTCAACCCGTCGTGATGGCACTTAACCTCACCCGCTAGGTAAGCCAAAATAACAACAATCTGATTCAAAGGAGATTTAACTGAGAAACTAATGATAATATAACTGACTTTATTACACTTACCAAGGCCTGGTAGTACAAATCATGAGCTTCTAAGATTTAGAATTTATAAAGCCGGTATGAAATAAAATACATCATCTGTTTGAAATATACATGAACAAACTAATAATTCTAAGGCTACCAAGAACAAGAGGCATCTATGACCGGATCGCAGGTACATCTTCAATGACAACTCTCACCATACGCAGTAATATCAACATCCAAAATCTACACGCAAGGTGCAGAAGTGTAGTATGAGTACAACCGACACCATATACTCAATAAGTAACAAACCTCACCTTAGGTTGAAATTAGTGACGAGCTTGGACAAAGGTCAGAATCCAACACCAACAGTCAAGAAACATCTCAGAACAAGATACATGAAAAAATGAAAGTAATAACTCATAATATGATACTCTACTCGTTCACAATTTGCGGAAAAATAAGTATGCCTTTTCAAGTATAATAGTAAAACCTAAATCTTTCACCGAAATTACCAAAATATATGAGTGAGATTGAAAACTGTGATTTTTCCCAAAAACTTTCTTCCACAATAAGAAATTTTAATATCGGATGGGATGAGGAAAAATACTTCTCTATGCCTACATGTAAAGTATGCATGTCAAATGCAATGCATCACTGTGATGAACTCATGTACTCACGCTCTCAGAGTACTCAATCTCACTCATCATGCTCAATACTCAGCACACCCAGTCACTCAACACTATACAGGGAAGATCCAGCCAAAACATAAATAAATTCTCACACTAAATCACTCAGTATTGTATAGGGTAAATCTAGCCCAGAGCAAATCCAGCCCAAATATAAATAGTAAATGCGCTTACTATAGATGTGTAGACTCCGAAAGGGCAGATCCAGCCCAAGTGCTATTCTAAGCCAAATACTGGTATGAATCAATAAATCATGTTGCGATGTGCAGCCTGATCCTATAAATATTCTCACAATCAGGCCCTAGGTCTCACTCAGCCATCAATCTCTCCAGTCTCTCGGGCTCAAAAATGTCATGAAAATCAGCCAAAAAATGATGATACGATGTATCAATAAATAAAAACAGAGACTAAGATATGATATGAAATGAATAAATATGACTGAGTATGAAGTTACAATTTAAACATATAATTCAATCGCAGAAATGACCTCAGTGGGTCCAAATAATACCAGCATATGCCTAAGCATGATTTCTAACATGAGTCACATCTTAGTTTCGCTAACACATGGAAAATACATGGAAAAATAACAAGTTATTTGATTACACAGCTCCACAGTCACAATTTCTACAATGCACGCCCACACGCCCGTCACCTAGCATGTGCGTCACTTCCAAACCAATCACATAACACATAGAATCAGGGGTTCATACCCTCAGCTCCAAGTTTAAAAATGTTACTTATCTCGAACAGGCCTAATCCAATACTGAGCAAGCTAAACAATACTATATAAATTTTATTCCGCGCATATCAACCTTCGAACGGCTCAAAACTAGCCAAATGCAACTCAATTACATCAATTATCGCCTAAGGAAATAATTCCAAATAATAAAGGTCGAATTTATAATTACAACACTAAAGTCAACCAAAAGTGAAAGTAGGGCCCACGCCTCGGAATTTGAGAAAAGTTACAAAATACGAACGCCCATTCAACCACGAGTCCAACCATACCAAATATACCGAATTCCGACATCAACCCGACATTCAAATCCTCAATTTAATGTCTAGAAAATTTCTACCATTTCCAACCCAATTCACTAATTTGTTGATAAAAATAACAATAGATTCGTGTAATTTAACCAAAATTGAGTTTGGAATTCTTACCCCAATATTTTTCTTGAAAATCTCCAGAAATATTGCCTCACACCGAGCTCAAAATTTCAAAAATGGGAAAATGAGACATCAGAACTTAAGTTCTGCTTTCTAGGGATTTACCCTTCGCGATCGCGAAGCACCAAAATTTTCCAGAACAATTTTACTCTATGTTATCGTGGCCATTTTCCCGCGATCGTGATGAACAAACTTCTATTAACTCTTCCCAAACTCTTCTCAAACAACATGTAGTCAAAAAGCTTTTATTTTTGAATCATCTCCAAATTTCTTATAGATTAAAAGATATAAGCTTCTAAAGGCGGATCAGTGACATCAGAATATTCACGAGCCCATTTTTTCCATTTTACTCTTCGCTATCGCTGCCAATTCTACACGATCGCAATGCACACTGCTGGAGCCAAAAACCAGCAACTAAAAATGACCTAGAAATGGTCTGAAACCACCTTGAAACTCACCCGAGCCACTCGAGACCCCGTCCGAATATACCAACAAGTCTGATAATACATTACAGACTTACTCGAGGCCTCAAATCACACATAACAACATCGAAATGACAAATCGCACCTCAATTCAAACTTGAAAATTTTTCGATCTTTCGATTTCCAAAAGTCGTGGCGAACCATATCAATTCAACTCGGAATGAAATTAAATTTTGTGTACAAGTCCCAAATGATATAACGAAGCTACTGAAATTTTCAGAACTACAATCCGAATCCGATATCATAAAAGTCAACTCCCGGTCAAACCTACGAACATTCAAAACCTTCAAATTTCCAATCTTCGCTGAATAGTGCCGAAACCTTCTAGAAATATCCAAATAAAATTCCGGGTATACGCCTAAGTCAAAAATCACCATTCGGACCTAACAGAATCATCAAAACTCTAATCCCAGGTGAAATACTAAAAAGTCAAACTTGGTCAACTCTTCCAACTTAAAGTTTTAACTATGAAATTCATTCTTCCAACTAATTTTGAACCACCTGAAAATTAAAATCGATGATTCACACACGTTATAATACATCATACGGAGTTACTCATTACTTCAAATAGCTGAACAAAACGCAAATGCTCGAAATAACCGATCGAGTCCGCATATCTAGTGTCATCCCACTAACATGCATCTCATAAGTATCAGGCTTTTCGTGAAACAAATTAGGAATCTAAAGTTGTCAACATAGACAAATCTAATATAATCAAAAGAAGGATTATTGGTCATTTGTTCATGGATGATGCACTAGAAACCTAAAAGAGATGATGTACAAAATACATTGAGGCACATGAAAGGTGGAAAGACTAGGATGCTCGGTATCCATCAGGAATGTATTTGGCAATCGAAAAAAAAACCACTTACACCTTTCCAATAGAGGCTTTTCTGTGAACATCAGCTACCTCATCTTTCTTCACATTACCAACTGAAATGTTCTTTTTCACAAGAGCCTTCAGAGCATTTATCTTGTCTGGTTGATCAGTCAGTGACAATAAGTGTTTCGACTACACCAACAATGTAAAGTCTTTGTCCAATTGTTCAGTTAATTCATCATTTTCTTCTCTGTCCTTTGCTTTTTGGGCCTAACAATGTAGGAAAAATGAAAGAATTGTCAAACATAAGATGAATAAACATACCATTCTCTTATCAGATTGCAACAATAAGACACCAAACAATGACAAACCTTAAAGAATTTACTCTTTTTGAATAATTTCCTCCATCACTTCTTTCTTGGTTTTCTGCCTATGTAATAAGATGGTACACCAAATCAGGAGCAGAACGACATATGGGTTGTAAATAACAACAAAGAGAATCTTTCGAGATATGTTTCTGGACTATAGACTATCATCCCACGCAAAATGATGCACGTTCCCAATAAGAAAGTAAGAACTTGTTTCTTTTGATAACAATCTTTATTTTTATCTCTTTCGGACCCAGATTTTTACCGGCAGACACTAAAATCAGTGTTCTCATATGTAATTATATTGTTACCCATGTGTAAATGACATCTTGTCAGAAATAAAAACTAGTTCAGTATGATCAGTCAAAGCATACCACCGCCCGCTGACAACTTAGGTCGCACAACGATTTCTTTTTTTGATAAATAAAGAATTTTACCAATGAAATTGCACCAAGATGGTGCTGTCTATACTCTGTGCTGGGAATAAACCCCCATAATAATAATATTCACAGTAATAAAAACTTAACAATAACGTAGCACCGAGATACAAGAATAAAAAAATGACAACGACATTAAGATTTTTAAGTGGAAAACCATTTTGAATAAGGAAAAAATAACTGCCCCAAGTGGAGCAACTGATATCACTATAGCAAGAAATTTTACACTTTGTAGGTCCGAGTAAAATATTTCAAAGACCACTACAACACTCAAAAGAAATAACCCTCTTTTGATATTCCCACCTCACTACAATATTGCTCACTCTTAATTTTTCTCACAGACTATTTTCTTATACCCTATCTGTGATGCCTCACTCTTTTTTTCTCTCTTTGTTAGTGTGTCTTCAACGGAAACAAAAGCTTGCTATTTATAGCAAAGAAATGACTCACGTGATGTCAACAATGACTTAACATATTGTGTGAACTATAATATAAACACAAAAAAATATTATCTTTTATTTTTTTATATTCAAAGAAGGCACACAATTCCCTTCAAACTTTCACACATAGGATATAGGGTTGGACCCCACAAATCTCCCCCTCCAGTCCCATTCATATGAAGGAGGTAACACCGGAGTTTTGAGTTTGAGTACACGACGACAAGTTCTTTGCATAGCTTGAACTTGTCTTTTGACGACAACTTCTCACATTGATATGCTTCGTCCTTGTATGATACATGGTATTTTTTCTCAGGTTTATTTCACTTTGACTGTCACAATAGACGACATACTCCTTTTGATGCAATCCAAGCTCTCGAAGGAACTGTTTTAGCCAAACCATCTCCTTTCCAGTTTCAGTAGAGGCAATATAGTCTGCTTCAGTTGTAGAGAGTGCGACACACTTCAGCAACTTTGACGTCATGATATAGCCCCCCCTGAGAATGTGAACAAGTATAATGTAGTAGATTTACGATTATCAAGATTACCTGCCATATCAACATCCCTGTAGCCCTTCAAGATTAGTTCAGATCCTCTAAGACATAAACAATCTCCTACAGTACCTCTTAGGTACTTGAGTATCCACTTAACTACTTCCCAATGTCCCTTTCTAGGATTTTCAAGGAATCTGCTAACAATACCAACTACATGAGCAATATCAGGTCTGGTGCATACCATTGTATACATCACGCTTCCGATTGCTGAAGAATAAGGAACTTTATACATGTTCCCTTTCTCCTCCACTGTTGTAGGGCACAACTTCTTGGTCAACTTTAGATGACAAGCAAGAGGTGTGCTGGCTGGCTTAGCACTTTTCATGCTGAAGCATTCCCGTACACATTTAATATATTTTTTCTGAGATATTCACAACTTTCTGCTTATTCGCTTTGAACTATCTTCATTCGTAGAATGTGTTGTGCTTGGCCCAGGTCCCTCATATCAAATGACTTGGACAAATCTCTCTTCAACTTTGCAATCATCTCCTTGTATTGTCCTACAATTAAAATGTCATCCACATACAATAATAATATAATAAAGTTGTTATCAGAATTTTTTTAAGTATACACATGGATCAGAATAGGTCTTTATGTATATTTGACTTTTCATGATAGAGTCAAACATCATAAAAACTCTTATTCAATTTGACTTTTCACTACCTTGGTGCCGTCTTCAATCAATAAAAACTCTTATTCAATTTGCACACCATGTGTTTCTTTCCAACTAATTAAAATTCTTCTGGCTGCTCCATATAAATCCCCTCTTCCAAATCTCCATAAAGAAATGCAGTTTTCACATCCAACTGCTCCACTTCAAGATATAGGCTAGCTGCTAAGCTCAAGATTGTTCGAATAGAAGTCATTTTGACTATAGGTGAGAAACTTTCGTCAAAATCAATACCTTTCTTCTGTTCGAAGCCTTTAACCACCAATCGAGCTTTGTACTTGACCAGCTTGCCATTTTCATCTTTCTTGAGTTTAAAGAACCATTTATATTTGAGTGATCTTTTACTCTTTGAAAGTTCAACTAACTTGTACGTGCCATTTTTCTAGGGAGATTCCATCTCTTCTTGCATAGATTTCATCCACTGGTTTTTTTCTGGATGGGACAGCACCTCCTTAAGACTTTCTGGCTCCCCCTTATCACTGATGAGGACATACTGTGGAAGGGTACCTGCATGACTCTACCCTTGGCCTTTCTGATCTCCTCAAAGGTTGAGGTTCTTGTTCTCCTTGAATGGGGTACTCTACTTGCTCGACATCATCATCAAGTTACTCCCCTTGCTCAATGACCTCACCAGGATGCTCCCCATGCTCGGCAACCTCGTCGGTCCTACTTTTTGCACTTGTGGGATTGTTAGAAATAGAAGGAATGGTTACAAGGTTAGGGAGTGCACGGAAGTTGCTGGCCGGCGGCCACTCAACTGTTCGAGCGCAATGCAGTGGTGTTGGTTCCGATTCGACAAAGGTAGAATGCCTGGTCGAAGGTCCAGTACAGTAGGTAGCAGGCGTGTTCGTTTTGGCTCCCAAGTGAGAACGATAAATAGGCGATACACCATCCTTGCTGCTACGTACGTTTTCCTTGACTTGACAGGTGTTGTCCTTTCTTTCCTCATTGCCACCTATTATACCATTCTTGGCTTTCTCTGACATATCATCAGCAGCTCTAACTTCACTTTCTCGGAAGACTACATCTCTTCTTCTGATGACCTTCTTCTTTACAGGATTCCACAATCAGTATCTGAATTCTTCATCTCCATATCTGATGAATATGCATGGAATAAATTTATCATCCAACTTTGTTCTCTGCTCCTTTGATATATGTACAAAAGCTCTGCAACCGAACATCTTTAGATGTGAATAGAACACCTACTTGTTGGTCCAAACTCTCTGTAGGATGTCAAACTCCAATGGAACTGATTGAATCCTATTGATCAAGTAACGGGCTGTCTGAACTATGTCACGCTTGAATGAATTAGGCAGTTTAGCTATTCTGAACATCCTTCTCACTTTACCAACAATGGTGCGGTTCATTCTCTCAGCTATACCATTGTGTTGTGGGGTTCCATGAACTATCCTTTTGTGTCTTATCCCTTGGTTCGAACAATACTCTTCAATTTCCTTTGAAGTGTACTCACCTCCATTGTCACTTCGGAGATGCTTCAGCTTTTGGCCTGTCTCCCTTTCCACCAGAGCATGAAACTTCTGGAAAATATGAAACACCTGATCTTTGGTTTTCATAATATAAACCCACAATTTTCGTGAACCGTCATCAATAAAAGTAATAAAATATTTATAACCGCCCATAGATTTAATTTTCATTGGACCACAAATATTAGAATATACCAAATCAAGTATATTTAATTTTCTTTCAGACGATGTCTGAAATGAGACTCTATGCTGCTTACCAAATAAATAGCAGTCACAAGGTTTTACCGTTGTACTTTTGGCATAATAAATGAGTAATTTCCTGGCAAGAATCTTCAATTCAAATCTACAGAAATCTCATCTTGTGCCGCATTCATTTCACCTTGGCATATTTCTGCATTTGTCCTGTACAACATGCCACGAGCAACTCCCTTTGCAATAACCAATGATCCATTAGTGAATCTCCACTTTTGATTTGTAAAATAGTTTTCGTATCCATCTCGGTCTAAAGCAATTCCCGAGATCAAGTTCATCCGCAAATTAGGTACATGCTGCATGTCTTTTAGAACCAATATGCATCCGATATTTGTCTTGCTACAAATGTCACTGATCCCCGCAATCTTTGAGTAACTCGTGTTACCCATTCTCACAGTTCCAAAATTACCTACTACATATCTGCAAAATAGATCTCTTACCGGTATGGCATGGTAAGATGCCGATGTGTCAACCACCCATTCCGACTCTGGATCGGCTAAGTGCATGTATTCTTCTTCTTCATTTATGAAGAGAACAACATTATCACTATTTTGCACCATGACGGTTATGTTGTCTTCATTCTTCTGGCCACTGGTTTCACCTTTGCCCTTCCTTGGATTTGGGCAATCGCTTTTGAAATTACTTGGTTGATCACAATTGTAGCAATTTTTGGCTCTTGATTTGGATCGGTTCTTAGACTTCTCACGAGCTCCGGATCTACCATAGTTGCTCGAACTCTTTTGATAACTCCTGCCTCTACCTTCTGTGATGAGAGTCTGTCCTTGATTTTCAGGCTTCTTTCTCATCTTCTCATTGAGTAGAAGAGCTGATGTGACGTCTTTCAACTCAATGGTAGTCTTACTGTACAGGATGGTTGTTGGCAAATTATTGTACGAAGATGACAACGAGTTTAATAGCAAGATGACTTTATCTTCTTCCTTGATTTTTACCCCGAGGTTGGCGAGCTGTGTGATTAGTCCGTTAAATACATTTAACTATGACAGAAAATTCGTACCTTCACCCATGTGCAGGGCGTATAGTTGCTTCTTCAGGTACAATTAATTTGTCAGCATTATGGATATTTATAGGCTTTCCAACTTTGTCCAAATGCCACATGCGGTTTCTTCATCAATGATGTTATTTACCACATCATTTGATAAGTGTAGCTCGATTGCAATAGCAACCCTTTCATCCAAGTCAGCCCAATCCTCAGCTTTCATGTTATCAGGCTTTTTGGCATCAGCATCTAGTACCTTGTGTAATCCTTGTTGGATGAGCAGATCCCTCATCCTTCTTTGCCATGTTGAGAAACCGCTATCTCTGGTGATTTATGATACCTCGTACTTTACTCCAGACATTTTTTAACCTAGTATAGTACTACCGACAATGAATAGTATTTCTGTGAATGAGCATAACCTGTGCTCTGATACCAGTTGTTGGAAATAAACCCCCACATAAATAATATTCACGGTAATAAAATCTGAATAATAACGTAGTACCGAGATACGGTAATTAACAAGAATAAAAGAGTGACAACGACACCAAGATTTTTACGTGAAAAACTCTTTTGAATAAGGGAAAAATCACGACCCTGAGAGGAGCAACTGATATCACTATAACAAGGATTTTTACACTTTGTAGGTCCGAGTAAAATACTCTGAAGACCACTATAACACTCAAATAAATAATCCTCTTTTGATATTTCCTCATCAACATAATATCGCTCACTCTCTATTTTTCTCACAGACTATTTTCTTATACCCTGTCTGTGATGCCTCACTCTTTCTTTATCTCTTTGTTGGCGTGTCTTCAACTAAAACAAAAGCATGCTATTTATAGCAAGGAAATGACTCACGCGATGTCATCAATGACCTCACATATTGTGTGAACTATAGTATAAACACAAGAAAAATTTGTCTTTCATTTTTTTTATATGCAAAGAAGGCACACATTTCCGTTCAAACTTTCACACATAGGATATGATACTGTGAAGATCTAGTAATGCATCAATAACATGTATATTAAGCAACCTACACCAAAAACCGAAAAGATATAGACACTTATATTTGATCTTATTTGTAGATGCAGTCCTTCCTTCAAAGCATTTTCGATTTCTTTCTTTTCTTACTACCACAAAAAAAAAAAAAACATGGAGCAACAATTTATGCTACAAGGTGAAATCATGCCATATTAGTCAGTGTAACAATTAAGTAAGCTCTTTATCATAGTAGAGGCCTAGAGGGAGAAGGATATCCACTATTTCATTTGTTAGCAGCATGATAGGGTAAACTCCAAAATAGAGCAGGGAATATGCATCAAGAGGAGGTGAAAATGAGGAAGCATCTAACATTTTCCTCTGCTTCCACTGGACCTGCTAGGGCATTGTGAGATCCATGAGAGTTAAGGTGTCCCAAGATAGCTGACTTCTCTGCACCGAAACAGACAGATTTTATGAGGAAAACATATCATACAAGATCAATTTAAGATTCCAGATAGCAGAAAATCTAAGGTGAACAATACCAGCATGCTGGCCCTGCATCAGAAAGCATATAATTGCATTAAGTTCAAGGAGTCTAGGAAAAAAGAAATTAATTGTATGAATTTCAGGACCAAGAAAACGTGTCATAGAAAGAGATACTTGTTATGTTAGCTAGCTGGTTGACAATCATAATATTGGAATATTAAAAGTTAGAATAACAGACCACATCTTGAATGGACCTAGGCAGAGACTTATCGAACATATTTCTAATTTCTCTCAAATATGTCAACATAGAGCAACATTTAACAATTTAACAAACTTTGAGATTCCTCTAATAGATGTGTTCATATGCATATAAACAGAATGCTAAAGATTAGACTGGAAATACTGAGAGTCCTCTCGTAAGTCTATTAGCATAAGAATTAAGAAAATCTAAAGAATTTATGTTTCCTTTCTATCTATTTTTTAAAGAATGTCTCTTTCCTAATTTGGGTAACTCCTTAAATCCAATATTCTACATGGCATGTTTTAAGTTCACAAGAATTAAAGGACATTTTGGTACATTATAAAACCACAATATTTAAAAGTTTTAAACTTCTTAAACTTTGTGTCTATTGTGGATACGTAGAACCCCTAGCTTTGATATTGGGGTCTCCCAGTTGGATCCCTTTGGAGTTTCCTTTGGCCGGAGCTGCTATAGCTAAAGCATAGTCAAGTTTGTATTAGTAATCAGTATTCATAAAATAATTCCGGAACAGAAACAACGAAAAAGTAGAAATATAGAAGAAGTAGAAATTAATCTGAGCCCACTGAATTCACAATGTTTCCTTAAGTAACTTAATCCCCTTCTAGTACCTGAGGTTTAGAAATATTTTCTCCCTTACACATTGGTGTTATGGTACTTCAAATCTCAATGTACAACGAACACAAATGGTGGCAGTGAAATCACACTTACTTTAATTTGTTTTTGTAAGAAAACAATGTAGAAAGGGAGAAGAGATTTCAAATTTTTGTAAGAAAAATTTCAGGGAATGACCTGTTATTTATGGCCATCAGGTTAGGATCAAACGAAAAGGTGCAACTCTTCAAGATGGCCTTTCGCGTAAAACAACTATTTATGCAAAACAAAAAGGGGAAATAAAATATGGGCGAAACTTAAATTACCTTTATAGAAATGGTCGATTTGGGTTAAAATATTAATATTTAACAAATAAATTTGGTCCAAAAATTAATCAATCAATCAGATCATTTGGCTATCCAAATCCGAAACCGAGACAAGTGCAGTGTCAAAAGGCTTTAGAAATCAGCTTATTTTGAGAAGTACTTTTTTTAAAAGTGCTTTTGAATAAAATACTTTTGGAGAGAAGCAGTTTGTATTTGGCTAATCACTCTGAAAAATATTTTTGAGCAATAATTTGTGTTTGGCCAAGCTTTTCAGAAAGTATTTTTAAGTATCAAATTACGAATAAGGACATGAATAAATTTAATTAATAGTTAATATTATAAGTAAATAAATAATTTTAAAAATTTATTATTACAGGCAATAACTAAATCTCTTCACTTTATTTAAGTAAAATATGAAAATAAAATTTAAAAGTACTTAATTCTTTTAATATAAGTTAACTATATTAAAAATTATTAAACAAATATAAAAGCATTTACCCCTAAAGTCATTATATATTAGAAAGTTATCCTAAAAATAATAAGAAATATTTATACTTTAATATCCTAAGTATTAGGTTTAACAGTTATTATGGTATGTACTATATTTTATTAAGGGTATTTTTGGTAAGAAGAAAAATTAAAACTACTTCTGTTTTTTGGAAGAAACTACTTTTTTCTGCTTTTCAAAAACTGTTTCTGCTTCTTTCCAAAAATACTTTTTTTCCCCCAAAAAGTTTGGCCAAACACCTCAAATTAGAAGAAAAAAGTGCTTTTAAGAAAAAAAACACTTTTGGCCTCTTGAGAAGCTTGACCAAACGGGCTATAAATCCAAAGTAAAATGATCTTCCTTAACTAGGAACTTAATATAAAGGGCATTTTACGTCTGATCAGTGAAGTTTATCCACTACAATAATAATGTCATAATTTATTTTAATCACATATAAAGCAACTGAACTGGTAAAATTATCTCCACATGATCTATATGAAAGTACAAGAGGGTGTGAATTGTAGCCTTTTTAAATTTCTAGTCGACTAATAAAACTGTTAGTACTTTGATTTAATCAAGTACAAAAAATAATAACGGTATATAATAAAATATGGGAGCAATAAAGTAAATGACACCAGGAACTTTATAATGGTTCAGAACCAATGCGGTATCCTAATCCAGTCCCCTTAGGTTGCAAAGAGGTTATCTCTTTAGCTCTTTGTAAATTGGGTCGAGCACATCTGGTGCGATTTTCAACATTCACCACCAACATTTACAAGGTTAGTTTTTACTCGCTCACCAACAACGAACAAGGGTTGGTTTTAACACGCTCGCCAACAACGCAAAATGTTAGTTTTACTCGCTCACCAACAACGACCCTTTGGTTTTCACTCGCTCACCAAAAAAACGAACAATGACATAACTTCTCAAGACACACTGCCTCTCCAATATTTTTTCGTCTTTCTTCATTCTTTTGTGTATACAGTAAATCTATTAAAAGTGAATTACAATACTTGTTAAGATTAGAATAAAAAACTTGTAGTTAGGTATACAATTGTATAGAAAGTTACGTGTCTTTCTTCCTTCATAGAGCTCCTTTTTATAGCCTTTCAACTTGTTCCGGCTATAGCATAACCCAAGAGAATTTTGAGGATTCATCCAATCTTTTTTGTAGCCGTTTCTGATGATTCCTTGATTATTGGATTTGTCCCTTTTTTCGAAATATTACTGTCAGGTTGTATTTCTCCTTAAGTTAAGAAACCAACTCGTTGTTTGATTCTTTCCTTAATTTCTCCTCTTCATTGTAGTATCGTGAATCTGGATTCCTTTAGTGTTTGATCGATGGATTCTATTTGAATTTGGACAGTCTTTTCTTTCCTTTTGAACTCTGTCGTGATCTCTAGTGTACTTTGATAGTCCGCTTGTCGTGGCTTGATTTCTGAGTTCTCTTTCTATAAATATTCCTTTACTTGTCATGAACTCTAAATATATCTTCCCTTTCTAATATTGAGTTTATACTAATTTTTTTTCCAGTACATATCTTCAATTTTCTTTGTTTTATTGCAAGTAAAATCTTTGGTCCTTCCTTGACAACTCCGTATGAATCTGGACGATTGCCGAGTCTTCCTTCATGGCCGTTGAATTTCTTTTCTTGGTCTTCCACCGGATTATATGGCACAAGAGAATTCTTTGATTGCAACAAAATTGTTCCTTACATAAAGAGAATCATGCATCCCGATATCTTCCTTCAGTGGATAAGTTTTCCATGTCTCCTTTCACGTAATGGAATATTTGACCACTTTATATGGATGTGGTTCCATATATTGTTTCATTCCTTATATTGTGAAGAACTTTTCCTTTTGAAGCATAAGTATTTAAGTGCTCTGTTGATTGTAATAAGGAAGGATAGTAAGTAATTCCACTTTCTTTCTTTATCCCACGTGAGATACTTTTTCCCACAAAATATTTTCTTTGTCATCTTGGGATTATTCGCAACTTCGATCACCAGTATACTTAATGGAGCAAACATTGCAACTTCAACCGGTTCTTGGTTGATTTCTCCATTTGATTGAACTTTACTGGATCTTCTCAAAACGTATATATCCTTGATTTTCTCGGCATAGATTTTTTTTTTTCCTTCTGCGATTCCACACGATATTCGTATTTTCATATTTGTATTATCACCAATTCCACCTTGGGGCTGACAATAGCATCCTCCATAAATAGTGTCTGCTAATTTCTTCTTCAACTATATAGTAAATCAAACACTTTTCTTCCATATCTTCTGCCATAATTCCATATTTATTTTGATCTTCACCAACTCCTTCCTGTACTAAAAATAATTTTACCACAAGTGTTCTTTTATTAAAATTTGTATTGGTTTGTTATTATCAAAATCGATAAGTGAAACCCTTGTGGCTAACACTATAGTGCACGAGTTCAAGTCGTGGAAGCGACCACTAATACTTGCATTAAATTAGACCGTGTTTATCACACCCTTTGATGTGCAGCTTTTTTTCAAATATTGCGTTAAAACTAGATGCCTTGTGCAATGAACTGCTATTTCTAAAGTAACAGAACCGTGTGTAAGTTGGTGAGGGAGCAGGAATGGCCAGAAGATCAAATTCTTTGTTGCTAGTTTTCAAATTTCACGTGGCAACGCATTGAGACATACACAGTTCACACATAGTTTAGTTACTTAACATGGATAGTTGTTATGCACCGTATAATATTGTATTATATTATACTTTATTGTTTTAATATATACAATGTTTAGATAGATTATATCGTTTGTTATTATTTCATGATGCCACGACCCAACAATATGAAGAATAAACTTGCAATAATAAAGAAAATGGATAAGGGTCTGATTTGCCCCTCTATTATAATAAATAGATCTTATTTATCCTCCGTTTAATTTTCTATCTAAAATATCCTTAATGTTATACATTAGGTTCATATTTACCCCTTAAACATTAAAAATGGTTACATTTGCACTTCGTTATACTTTGGGATCATATTTACCCCTCTACTCTTCAAAAAGGGTTACAGTTGCCCTTCGTTATACTTACTTGACATATTTATCCTTACAATTATACCCTAATTTGCCCTCATCTGGTAAATCGCTATGTCCCACAGTTGTTTTTCTACATGGGGCCTATGTGGATTTCTTTTTCTTCCAATTTAAATATGGTCACCTATTTAAGATAATTTAACCCCGCCCACCCAATTTAAATAAGACACACTAATTAAAATAAATAGAAATCATAACTCCCAATTCCCCCCATCCATCTCTCTTCTCCGGGTCAGCTTCATGTTTTTCGGAGAGCAAGAAAATTTTGGACAGTGAGTGAACAAAACTATAGTGTTATCTCTAATTGATTTATTTAATTATTTCACCTTTGTCTATGTTAATTTATTTCCCTTTAATACTTAGGAGTTAGGAGACATGAATCACTCAATGATGTTTTGAAGTGTTTGTAGAGATACAACTCTGTAAATTCTAAACTGGGTCAATTGACCATGATTGATTCACGAAAAGCAATTTCTTGATACGACATTTATGAAGATTGTGCGAAATACAATAGTTATAGCAGTGGCAACATATTGGCAAACAATAACTTTGAACTCAAAATCACTAATCTAATACAACTCACAATTATTGCAGTAACTAAAGTAAATTTTAAGAAGTTGCACAATAATGGAGTTAATGAAGTCTTATTTAAATTGGGTGGGCGGATTAAATTATCTTAAATAGGTGACCATACTTAAATTGGAAGAAAAAAAAATTCACATAGGCGCCATGTAGGAAAACAAAGGTGGGACATGACGATCTACCGGATGAGGGTAAATGTAGGGTATAATTGTAAGGATAAATATGTCAAGAAAGTATAACGAAGGGCAAATGTAACTCTTTTTGAAGAGTAGAGGGGTAAATATGATCTTAAAGTATAACGAAGGGCAAATGTAACTCATTTTAACGTGTAGGGGTAAATATGAACCTAATGTATAACTGTAGAGATATTTTTGATAGAAAACGTAAACAAAGGATAAAGAAGGCCTATTTATGATAGTAGAGGGGCAAATTAGACCCTTATCGGTAAAGAAAAAGTAAGGTACAAGGTAATATTATCTATACTATATTAAAAAAATGAAAGCCCTTCATGAAATGCCGTTCACTGTTTTTACCCTTTAAGTATAGATTTCACGCTAGAAAAAATAATCATTTAATTATTTTATTAATATTTAGGATTTTAATTTCAACTCAACTAAAAGTTTACATTTTAAATCTTTAAGTCCTAATATTTAGGACATTATTATCAAGAAACTTTTACCTTACCAAAAATCCGTGGCTTCCTAAAATTCATATTAAAATTTGCTATTTGTACACGACCATATAGAATACCTACACGAAGAACAATTTCTTCAAAAGAAACAGAACATACACAATTGCACTTTACAAAATCCATGTAGTACGTAGCTGCATTACATATTGCTTTATACAAAACTAGAAGTAGACAAGCTTTTTCCATATTCTTTTAAATTAAAGTTTAGATGATATAAATATATTTCTCGTCCTAACTCATTATTGCATACAAAAATGTCAATATATATTCTTAAATACAGTTAAATATGAATAATCTCATTATACACAATTATTAAAACTCTTTATACTTGACATTAAATTGTATAAGTACTCGAGAGGACACATCATAATAATTTCAGGTCAAGTTCAAAAAATATAATAAAAATAATAATAATAATAATAATAATAATAATAATAATAATAATAATAATAATAATAATAATAATAATAATAATAATAATAATAATTATTATTATTATTATTATTATTATTATTATTATTATTATTATTGTTGTTATTATATAACTTTATCATAATTGTTTTACTCTTTTCCTTTAATAAGAATAAATATTAAAATTTCATTGAATTTATCGTAAGAAAAAGAAACGTTAATACTCCTACGTAATATTCTGTTTTCCCAAAAGTATTTTTTGAATGTCCTAAATATTAGAATTTTCTACGTAATTCAAATAAGGAAAGATTTAATAACCAAAATTTTAGCTAATTTCAAAGTCATAAAGTCTATTTCTAAAGGGTAAAAAAAGCGAATGACATTTCGCTAAGAGTATTCGTACTTTTAATATAGTATAGACTAGTCTTATGGCTGTAACGACCTGGCCAGTCGTTTTGAGTGTATCAGCTCCGATCCCCTATTAACTGCTTCCCCCGTATCTTTTTCTGCTTATGTGAATTGCCGGGAGATTTTGTATTTGGTTTCGGAGTGTTTTGGGACACTTAGTCCTTAAACGGAAGTTTAAGCCTTAGGATTTTGACCATAATTGGAACTGTATGAAGAAGACTCCGGAATGGAGTTTCATCGGTTTCGATAGCTGCGTTGGTGATTTTGGACTTAAGGGCGTGTCCGGATTGTGTTTTAGAGGTCTCAAACTCATTTAGGCTTGAAATGGCGAAAGTCGGATTTTTGAAGATTCTGACCGAAAGTGAACCTTTTGATATCGGGGTCGAATTCCGATTCCGAAAGTTGGAGTAGGCCCCTAGGGTTGAATATGACTTCTGTGCAAAAATTGGGGTCAATCGGACGTAGTTTGATAGGTTTCGGCATCGGTTGTAGAAATTGGAAGTTTCAAGTTCATTAATTTTGAATCGGAGGGTGATTCGTATTTTTAGCATTTTTTTATGTGATTTGAGGGCTTGACTAAGTTTATATGGTGTTTTAGGACTTGTTGGTATCTTTGGTTGAGGTCCCGGGGGCCTCAGGCGTGTTTCGGATCATTATCGGATGCGTTTTGGACTTAGAGAAATGGCTGAAGTTCTGTGATCTGGTGCATCTGGTTTCCTTATACACGATTGCGAGAGAGGGGCCGCGATCACGTAGGCTCAGATGGGCAGATGAAGTTTTGTTCTTCGCATTCGCGGGCATAAGGATGCGAACGGATAGTGGTGTGAAGTGGTGCTTCGCGAACGCGTGGCCAAGGTCACGTTCGCGTAGAGTTAATGAGGCTAAAGTTGGGCCACACTCTTTGCTCATCACGAACGCGTGAGGACATTCGCGATCGCGTAAGTCTGAGAGCCAGCACACCGTATTCGCTTAGTGTTTTGCGCGTTCGCGTAGTGTTAAATCCTGGGGCAGCAAAGTTATTCTTCGCGATCGCGAGGCTATTTCCACGATCGCGATTAAGGAATCACTGGGCAGACCTATATCATTTTAGAACGAGGGTTTGGCCACTTTTATCAAAACTTGAGTTTGGGAGAGGGGAATTGGACAAGATTTTGATAGATTTTCAGAGATATCGAGTGGGTAATGATTCTTCACTCCATTTTGGTTATATCCCACTAATCTATTATTAATTAATTCTTTAATTTCGGTTTTAGGGTTGAAATATTGGAAAAAATGGGAAGAAGTTCTTCAACTAAAATTCTGAGTTTTGAAAGGCGATCTAAGGTCGGATTCGAGTAATTTTTATATGGTTGGACTCGTGAGTTAATGGGTGTTCATATTTTGTGGCTTTTACCCGATTTCGAGATGTGGGCCCGGGGAGACCTTTTGGGGCGATTTTCTAATTTCTCGCTTTAGTATTGATTTCATTAACTAGATTAGTTTCTTATAGTTATATTTATGATATGTAATTTATTTTGGATAGATTTGGGCCATTCGGAGTCGGATATTCGTGGAAAGAGTATTGTTACAAATTGATTTGAGATTGGTTCGAGGTAAGTGACTTGCCTAGCCTTGTGTGGGGGAAATCCTCTTATGTTTTGGTACTGTTGTGATATATGAGCGCCGTGTACGTGAGGTGACGAGTACATACACAGGCTATTTGTTGTAAAACTCGATTTATTTTTACTAAGTAGCAACCTGTTTCCCCATGTCCATTATCTTCTGTATTTCTTTTGTTAGACTCTGATGTATAGAGATACTAGGTTTCCTTGTGTAGTTTATGATTCATGATGTTCTGGGTTTTGAAAAACTATGTACGTCTAGTATTTTGGTTATTGTATATGTCGAGCGGCATTATTATTGGTTATTCAGTATCTAATACAGTTAACTGTTTAATTTTGTTTCCATTATTGATATTTCCGCAATCTGTTAGGCTTACCTACTCGTAGAGAGTAGGTGCCATCACGACATGTCTCGGAGGGATGTTTGGGTCATGACAAGTTGGTATCAGAGCACTAGGTTCATAGGTGTCGTGAGTCACAATCCGGTTTATTAGAGTCTCGTGAATCGGTACGGAGACATCTGTACTAATCTTTGGGAGGCTATGGAACTGTTAGGAAAAATTACACTCCTTGATTCCTTGTCGTGCGAAAATTGTTGACTTCAAAATTCTAAACTTCTGTATTCTATTACCGTGTGAGAGGCCAGGGTCGGGGTAGAGGCTGAGGACGTCCACGCGGTGCAGCTAGAGCACCCATACGAGCTGCTACAAAGGAGCCCCCAGTAGCTCCAGTTTGAGGGTAGACACCTGAGGTACCTGTTGCTACACCAAACCTCCACGAGACTCCAGCCCAATTTTTGAGCATGTTCAGCACCCTAGCTTAGACTGGAATAATTCCACTTAATCCTGCCACATCTCAGGCCGGGGGAGGAGCACATACTCCCATCGCCGGTACCCCAGAGCAGCGAGTTCACGTACACCAGGATCCAGAGATTATACTGATACAGCTGGTAGCTCCAGCTCAGCCCAAGGTTAGGGCAGCAGTTTCTAAGGCGGAACAACTCAGACTTGAGAGGTACAAGAAGTACCTCCCTCCTACCTTCAGTGGATTGACGTCACAGGATGCCCAGGGTTTTATGGAGGAGTGTCACTGTATTCTCTGTACTATGGGTGTAGTTGAGTCGAGTGGGGTTTCTTTTACTGCATTACAACTTAGAGGAGCAGCTAATCAGTGATGGCATGCTTATGAGTTGAGTAGTCCAGTTAAGGCAGCTTCACTTACATGGACTCAGTTCTCGGACATGTTTTTGAGAGAATATGTCCCTCAGAGCCTCAGGGATGCATGGCACGTGGAGTTTGAGCAGCTGCGCCAGGGTACTATGACTGTATCAGAGTATGCAGTTAGTTTCAGTGATTTGGCCCGACATGCACCGGCCTTGGTTACCACAGTTCGAGAGAGGGTTCATCGATTTATTTAGGAATCCACCCCAGTATCGGGATTAGTATGACCCAGGAGTTGGAGATAGATATTTCTTACCAGTAGGTTGTGAGTATTGCAAGGAGATTGGAGCGCATGCTTGCTCGGGATAGGGAGGAAACGGAGGCCAAGAGGTCCCGAGAGTCTGGCACTTATAGTGGTACTTGTGCTCCAGCTGCAGTTCGCCATGGTAGGGGCTATGGGAGTCGCCCCGTCCATTCAACACTTCCAGCTTCCAGTGGTATTCCGGCCCCATCTAGGAACCAGGAGCCTTATTATGCACCGCCAGTATGTAGTGTGCCTCCTGCTCGGGGTGCTTTTAGCTCCTAGTCCAGCAGACCTGGATGGAGCAAGTCACAACAACCACGCTCTCCAAGAGCTTATTTTGAGTATGGCGACACCCGCCATATGGTAAGGGATTGCCCCAGACTTAGGAGGGGTACACCTCCACAGACTTCTCATCCAATGCATGCTCCACCAGGTCCTCAGGCTATGATTCCAGCACTAGCTACCACCCCACCTGCTCAGCCAGCTCGAGGTGGAGGTCGGGGAGGTCGAGGTCACCCTAGAGGTGGAGGCCAGGCTAGATATTATGCTCTTCAAGTTCGTACCGGGGTAGTTACTTCTGACTCTGTCATTATAGGTATTGTTCCAATCTGTCATAGAGATGCGCCAGTTTTATTTGATCCAGGCTCCACTTTTTCTTATGTGTCCTCTTATTTTGCTCCGTATTTGGGCGTATCTCGGGACTCCTTGAGTTCCCCTGTTTATGTATCTACTCCTGTGGGAGATTCTCTTGTTATGGACCACATGTGTCGATCGTGTTTGATTGCTCTTAGTGGTTTTGAGACTAGAGCCAATTTTTTATTACTCAGCATGGTAGACTTCGATGTTATCTTGGGCATAGACTGGTTGTCGCCCCATTATTCTATTCTTGATTATCACGCTAAAAATGTGATGCTGGCTATGCTAGGATTATCACGATTAGAGTGAGGAGGTACCTTAGAGTATACTCTCAGCAGAGTTATTTCATTTCTTAGAGCTCAACGAATGGTTGAGAAGGGGTGTGACGCGTATTTAGATTATGTGAGAGATATTAGTAATGATACCCCTATAGTTGAGTCAATTATAGTAGTGAGGGACTTTCCAGATGTGTTTCCAGTTGATCTTGCGGGCATGCCACCTGACAGAGATATTGATTTCGGTATTGATTTGTTGTCGGGCGCTCAGCCCATCTCTATTCCTCCATATCGTATGGCTCCTCCTGAGTTGAAGGAGTTGTACAGGAATTTCTTGATAAAGGCTTCATTCAGCCCTGTGTGTCACCTTGAGGTGCTCCTCTCTTGTTTGTGAAGCAAAATAATGGTTCTATGCGTATGTGCATTGATTATCGCCAGTTGAACAAAGTTACAGTGAAGAACATTTATCTTTTGCCTCGTATTGATGACCTATTTGATCAGTTACAGGGTGCCATAGTGTTTTCCAAGATTGACTTACGTTCAGGCTATCATCAGTTGAAGATTCGGGAGCCAGATATCCCGAAGACTGCTTTGAGGACTCGGTATTGCCACTATGAGTTCCTTGTGATGTCATTTGGGTTAACCAATTCCCCAACAACTTTTATGTACTTGATGCATAGTGTGTTTCGGCCTTATCTTAACTCGTTCATCATTGTGTTTATTGACGACATTCTGGTGTACTCCCGAACTCGGGAGGATCATGAGCAACACATGAGGACTGTGCTTCAGACCTTGAGAGAAAAGTGGTTATATGAAAAATTTTCAAAGTGTGAGTTTCGGCTAGACTCACTGGCATTCTTGGGTCATGTAGTATCGAGTGATGGGATCCAGGTGGATCCGAAGAAGGTGGAAGCAGTGCAGAGTTGGTCTAGACCGTCATCAGCTACGGAGATCCGGAGTTTTTTTGGTTTGGCGGGGTATTACTATCATTTTGTAGAGGGATTTGCATCTATTGCAACACCTATGACCAGGCTGACCTAGAAGGGTGCTCCGTTCAGGTGGACAGAGGAGTGTGATGAGAGCTTTCTAGAAGCTCAAGACTACTTTGACTACAGCCCAAGTATTGGTATTGCCTACAGGTTCGGGATCTTATACTGTATATTGTGATGCATCACGGATTGGTCTATTTTCGTTTTTGATGCAGGACGGTAGGATGATTGCCTACGCGTCCAGACAGCTGAAGGTGCATGAAAAGAACTATCCTATCCACGACCTTGAGTTAACAGCTATTGTTCATGCCTTGAAGATTTGGTGGAACCATTTATACGGTGTTCCTTGTGAGATCTACACCGATCACCGGAGTTTGCAATATCTGTTCAAGTAGAAGGATCGTAATTTACATCAGAGGAGGTGGTTAGAGCTGCTTAAGGATTATGATATCACCATTTTGTACCACCCTGGGAAGGCCAATATTATGGCCGATGATTTGAGTCACCGGGCAAAGAGTTTGGGGAGCTTAACATATCTACCAGCAGTAGAGAATCCATTGGCATTAGATGTTCAAGCCTTAGCCAGTCAGTTTGTTAGATTGGATATTTCTGAGCCGAGTCGAGTATTGGCTTGTGAGGCCTCTCAATCTTCTCTTTATGATTGTATTAGGGAGCGTCAGTATGATGACCCCCATCTGCTTGTCCTTAAGAACACGGTCCAGCACGGTAATGCTATGGAGGTCACTATTGGAGATGATGGTGCATTGAGGATACAAGGCAGACTATGTGTTCCTAATGTGGATGGTTTGCGTGAGTTGATTCTCCAGGAGGCTGTCATTTTGCGGTACTCCATTCATCAGGGTGTCGCGAAGATGTATAAGCACTTGAGGCAGCTTTACTGGTGGAGGAGGATGAAGAAGGACATAGTGAAGTTTGTTGCTTGGTGTCTAAATTGCCAGCAGGTTAAGTATGAGCATCAACGGCCAGGTGGATTGCTTCAGAAGATAGAGATTCCAGAGTGAAAATGGGAGCGGATCACTATGGATTTCGTTGTTGGACTCCCACGGACTCAGTGGAAGTTTGACGTAGTTTGGGTGATTATGGAAAGGCTGACCAAGTCAGCTCATTTTATTCCTATGATGACTACCTATTCTTCAGAGCAGCTGGCTCGAATTCATATCCACGAGATTGTTAGGCTTCATTGCGTACTGGTGTCTATCATCTCTAACCGGGATACGCAGTTTACATCATAGTTTTGGAGGGCTGTACTATAGTAGTTGGGTACTCGGGTTGAGTTGAGCACAATATTTCACCCTCAGAAGGACGGATAGTCCGAGCGCACTATTCAAATATTAGAGGATATGCTCTGTGTGTGTGTCATAGATTTTGGAGGTGCTTGGGATCAGTTCTTTCCACTTGCGGAGTTTGCCTACAACAAAAGTTATCAATCGAGCATTCAGATAGCACCATATGAGGCTCTGTATGTTAGGCGGTGTCGGTCTCCAGTGGGTTGGTTCGAGCTGGGCTAGGCTATATTATTGGGTACGGACTTGGTTCAGGATGCCCTGGATAAGGTGAAGGTGATTCAGGATCAATTTCGCACAGCCCAGTTGAGACAGAAGAGTTATGCGGACCGGAAGGTTCACGATGTTGCATTTATGGTTGGAGAGCGGGTCTTGCTCCGGGTTTCGCCTATGAAGGGCGTTTTGAGGTTCGGGAAGAAGGGCAAGCTGAGCCCAAGGTTTATCGGCCCATTTCAGGTGTTGCGACGTGTTGGGGAGGTTGCTTATGAGCTTGCCTTGCCTCCCAGTCTTGCCGGGGTCCATCCAGTATTTCATGTTTCTATGCTCCGTAAGTATCACGACGATCCGGCTCATGTGTTGGATTTCAACTCAGTCCAGTTGGACAAAAATCTATCTTATGTTGAGGAGCTAGTGGCTATTTTGGACAGGCAGGTTCGAAAGCTGAGGTCAAAGAACATTGCTTCTGTGAAGGTGCAGTGGAGGGGTCAGCCGGTCGAGGAGGCAACTTGTGAGACCGAGCATGATATGCGCAGTCGTTATCCTCATCTTTTAACCACTTAATGTATGTCTCTATACTTGTTCGAGGACGAACGATTGTTTTAAGAAGGATGTAACGACCCGGCTGGACGTTTTGATTGTATTAGCCCTAATACCCTATTAACTGCTTCCCCCGTATCTTTTTATGCTTATGTGACCTTCCGGGGAGTTTTGTTTTTTGGTTTCGGAGTGTTTTGGGACACTTAGTCCCTAAACGGAAGCTTAAGCATTGGGATTTTGACCGTAGTCGGAATTATGTGAAGACAACACCGGAATGGAGTTTCGTCGGTTCTGTTAGCTCCGTTGGGTGATTTTGGACTTAGGGGCGTGTCCGGATTGTGTTTTGGAGGTCGGATGCTCATTTAGGCTTGAAATGGCGAAAGTCAAATTTTTGGATATTTTGACCGGAAGTGGACTTTTTGATATCAAGGTCGAATTCAAATTCCGGAAGTTGGAGCATGTACGTTGGGTTGAATATGACTTGTGTGCAGAATTTGGGGTCAATCGGACATGGTTTGATAGGTTTCGGCATCGGTTGTAGAAATTGGAAGTTTCAAGTTCATTAAGTTTGAATCGGAGGGTGATTCATATTTTTATCATTGTTTGATGTGATTTGAGGGCTCGACTAAGTTCGTATGATGATTTAGGACTTTTTGGTATCTTTGGTTGAGGTCTCGGGGGCCTCGAGTGTGTTTCGGATCATTATCGGATGCGTTTTGGACTTAGAGACATGTCTGAAGTTCTGTGATCTAGTGCATCTGGTTTTCTTATATGCGATCGCGAGAGAGGGGTCGCGATCGTGTAGGCTCGGCTTAGCAGAGGAAGTTTTGTTCTTCGCGTTCGCGAGCATAAGGATGCGAACACGTAGTGGTGTGAAGTGGTGCTTCGAGAACACATGGCAAAGGTCACGTTCGTATAGATTTAAGGAGGCTAAAGTTGGGCCACGCGCTTTGCTCATCGCGAGCGCATGGGGACCTTCGCGATCGCGTAAGTCTGAGAGCCAGCACATCGCGTTCTCTTGGTGTTTTGATCATTCGCGTAGGGTTAAATTCTGGGGCAGTGAATTCTTCTTCGCGATCGCGATTAAGGAATCACTGGGTAGACTTATATTTCGAAACGAGTGTTTGGCCATTTTTATCAAAACTTGAGTTTTGGAGCTTGGAATTGGACGAGATTTTGAGGAATTTTCAGAGACATCGATTGGGTTATGATACTACACTCCATTTTAGTTATATCCCACTAATCTATCATTAATTATTTCTTTAATTTAGGTTTTGGGGTTGAAAAATTGGAGAAAATGGGAAGAAGTTCTTCAACTAAAATTTTGAGTTTTGAAAGGGGATCTGAGGTCGGATTCGAGTAATTCTTATGTGGTTGGACTCGTGAGTGAATGGGTGTTCATATTTTGTGACATTTACCCGATTCCGAGACATTGGCCCCGGGAAACCTTTTGGAGCGATTTTCTAATTTCTCACTTTAGCTTTGATTTCATTAACTAGATTAGTTTCTTATAGTTATATTTATTATATGTAATTTATTTTGGATAGATTTGGGCCATTCGGAGTCGGATATTCGTGAAAAAAGTATTATTACAGATTGATTTGAGCTTTGTTCAAGGTAAGTGGCTTGCCTAACCTTATGTGGGGGAAAATCCCCTTAGGTTTTAGTACTAGTGTGATATGTGAGCGCCATGTACGTGAGGTGACGAGTACGTACACCGGATATTTGTTGTAAAACTCGATTTATTTTTACCAAGTAGCAACCTGTTTTCCTTTAATTTGAGTTATACCGTTTAAATGATTATTAGTCTGTTTTCACTCTTAATTGAGCAATTCCAATATGTGTAGTTATCCTGTTTAGTCTAATATGGCATGTCTATGTGCTTTAACTGCTTATTTGAACTTTGTGAAACATGCCTAGTTGATTTCCTGCTTTTCCTTGTTCTTTATCAGTATAACTGTAGAAATCTTGCCATTAACTGTTGTATTTGTCGATTTGAGATGTGTGTTTACTTTTGAGACTACGAGGCGGTACCTCGGGAGTTCTCCCTATATATTTACTTTTGAGACTACGAGGCGGTTCCTCGGGAGTTCTCCCAGCACATTTACTTTTGAGACTACGAGGCAGTTCCTCAGGCGTTCTCCCTGCATATTTACTTTTGAGACTACGAGGCAGTTCCTCGGGAGATCTCCTTGAACTTTTATTTTAGGACTACGAGACGGTATCTCGGGAGATCCCCAGTTGTTTATCCCTGTGTTATGCATTGCTACTTTGCTATGTTCTCTTTGTTTAAATTCCAATCTCTTATTATATTGTTATATTCTCCTGCTTATTTATTATATAGCAGTGGGCCTCACCTGACCTCGTCACTATTAGACTTAGTGGGTACCAATTATGGTGTACTCATGCTACTCTTCTGCACATATTTTCGTGTGCAGATCCAGGTACTTCTTACCATCCGTATTATCAGTGAGTCGAGACAGCTTTGGAGACTTCAAGGTACATATACCGCGTCTGCAGACCTCAGAGTCCCTTTCTACTCTTCCCCGTGTCCATTATCTTCTGTATTTATTTTGTTAGACTCTGATGTATAGAGATACTAGGTTTCCTTCTATAGTTTGGTTTTCACGATGTTCCGGGTTTTGGAAGACTGTGTACGTCTAGTGTTTTGGTTATTGTATATGCCGAGCGACATTATTATTGGTTATTCAGTATCTAATGCAGTTAGCTGCTTAGTTTTGCTTCCATTATTGATATTTTCGCAATCTGTTAGGCTTACCTAGTGGTAGAGACTAGGTGCCGTCATGACATGTCTCGGAGGGGTGTTTGGGTCGTGACAATGGTACGCGCTTTGCGCGTGTATCCTATATCATAAGTATATAATTTTAAAATAATTAGGTAACTACATTAGATAATTTATTTGAGTTCGAAGATCCTAAAAAATATAAATATTGATCTAATTTTGCTAGTTCAATAAATAAAAAAATTTGTCTCATATATGCGTTATTGTTATTTCTTAGGACATATGCGGATATCTTATAAAAACTATTATTATTTTTGTTACGTAATATAGAAAATAAATAACAAGTTAAAACTATAACATATTCAATTTTGCTCTATTTGTTTATTTGTTTTCACCGTCAATACTCTTCTTATAGAAATAATTATGTATCTCAAGAATTTTATCAATTTAAAAAATAATTTTACTTATATGATAATTTTAAAAAAGAATTAAATTGAATTATTTTGCTCATTACTCTCTCTTTCCTTTCTAGTTTATGTGAATCTTTGCGCTTTTTAAGAATTAATTTGACTAATCTTTGAATCTAAATTGAATTAGATTAACTTGATATTTTAAAGTTAATTTTAAATATTCAAAAACTATATGAGAAATACTATAATTTGCAACTCTTCTCGTGCCAATATGATGAAAAAATATTTTAAAATATTTGTAGTTTGAATCTCGAAAAAGAAATTTTTTTTACATAAACTGAAGTTGGGGGAGTAATTAATCCAAAGACTTAATTATTTGATCTAACTATTAAAAAAATATTTTTCCTGCGTTGGGGCTTCGTACCTTTATAATCTATACTATATTAAAAGTACAAATGCTCTTAGCGAAATGTCGTTCTGCCTAACCTCAGTAGAGTAGTGACGGGGCCAGGTCAAGACACATACCAGACATATAAACCTATGCACGATATAACATAAAGCTAACAATGGAAAGAACATCAATGTAAGACCAACAATGTAAGACCAACAACAGAAGGATCACAAATTTACAATCAACAGTGAAAATAATAGAAGCACGAATGGCAACAAGACATAACCAGGTAATAAAGCAACAACATACTTAGAATACATATGAAATATGAATGAATTCAAGTAAGGAGAACCGACGACAACTCACTCAATCAAATTGTTCCTAATGCACGAATTACAACAAGAATTACCCGAGATACCACTCCTCGCAATCACAAATCTTGAGTCACGTGTCACGACCTAAAATCTAATGAGTCGTGATGACACCTAACCCAACCAGTTAGGTAAGGCAATTAACTATAATCCAATTTAATTAGGTTTATCGAGGAAAATAAATGATAAAATAACTGAACCTTTCTACTTTTTCCAAGGACTAGTAATACAAATCATGAGCTTCTAAGATTTAGAATTTGCAAAGCTGATGTGAAATAAAATACATCATTTATTTGACATATACATGAACAGATTAATAATTCTAAAGCTACCAAGAATAAGAGGCAGCTGAAGATAAAGGCATGATTGTATACACAACGAAAGGATATCACAATATAATGTATATCTCTTGTCCTCACCTGCACAAAAACACCCTTCGTTCCATGAACATATGATAATATAAAAATAATGGCACATCATCACCCTTCGTGCTTTTACTCTCATCCTCACATGATAATGTATATGAAATGGCACGACATTATCCTTCGTGCATATTAATGTATATGAATGCCACACCATCACCCTTAGTGCTTTATACTTTTCCTCACATGATAATATATATGAAATGGCACGGCATCACCCTTCGTGCTTTACACTCTCCCTCACATGATAATGTATATGAAATGGCACGGCATCACCCTTCGTGCTTTACACTCTCCCTCACATGATAATGCTTATGAAATGGCACGACATCACCCTTCGTGTTTACACTCTTCCTTACCAAGCATATGTATATCATTAACAAGAAAGGTAGGACGCCTAAAATAACAACAAGGAAAGTGCTTAAATGAATGTTCGAATTGAACATCAATTACTGCTTTCAAGTCAATAACAATTCAATAAATTTCAAGTACTTAATTATTCAAGTATTTCAACAAGTCTCAAAAATGATCTTTCACTCAAGTATAGAATTCAAAATCTCAAGAATAACAGTTGTAGCATCGTATTTGGGATTAAATATAATAACTACCGGATTTAGTACATCAATTATTTCACAAAAGTGCGTCAAGTTTTAATCAAATTATAATAAGCAAAATCATGGTTTCTAGCATTTAATATCATATTCATATAAATCTAGAAGTCAAAGAAGACATGAAACAACAGTGTCATATAATTCTACAAAGCATAATAAGTCGTATAATTTACCCCCGAGCATGATTAACTGTGGTACATGCATATATGCTCGTCACCTCATATATGTGTCACCCCCGTATGTAGAAAACAATGGAAATTAATAGGAAAACTCCCTCGACAAAGTTAGGCAAAACACTTACCTAAAACAAGCCAATCTAATGCCGAGCACGCTAAATAATTGCTCTGTGGATTTCATTCCACACGTATCCACCTCTGAACGCCTTCCTATCCGCTCAATTCAAAGCCAACGATCCAAAACAAAAATTCACCCTTAATGGCACTACAACGATCCACTACACTAAGAAACTTTAATCTACAATATCAACATCCAATGGAACCAACATTAGTAACCAATTCCATAGTTTAAGCCATTTAGACACTTAATCAAACACCTAGTAGGAATAAATCTCTATACCTCTTAACCATAGAAAGTAGTTCATCCAACTACCACCATTTACAAAAAATTTATCCCACCATCATTATTTAACCATTTATACTCCCAACATCACATGCGTGACCAACCATTCATACCCAACAAATAAAATTCCATCAAATAATCACTTTTCAATCTCTATGATGGTTATGCATTTAAATTGGGAACTTATGGCTTCCAATAACCATCCCATGAGTTCCAATACTTAATTCATACTCACATTCCCATAATAAATCCATGCATGTAAGTCCAAGGGTGTAGGATTACCTTTTGGAAGAAATCTTGCTAGAACCCTCTTTTGTGTTCTTGAAGAAATTTCATAAAGATCTAAGGATTTCATGGAGGATTGAGTTAGTTTTAAGGTGGAATTGATGGAATGTACCAAATTAGTACGGATTACTCACCTTGAAGATGGGGGGAGTTGGAGGTCTTGAGAGAGTGGAGGAAACCCCCAAAATTCGGCCAAGAGGAATGGGGAAAAATGAACCCCGAAATGAGTATATAATATTTTGAGTGCCACAGGTAGCGTGGGGTGCTACCTGTGGCCCAATTTCCAGAACCTCAAAAATACCAACGCCAGGGATAGCACCCCACGCTACCCTAGGCGTTGTGACGGGATATTTTTCTATTTCTCCCGGGTCAAGGTTATTTCGGTAACCACCACTTTTACACAAGATATATTCAAGCATTTCCCCAAGATATCAAACCTAAAAATCACAAATCGCGCACAGATTCAAGCCTAAGAAACTTATGAACCTCCGAATTCCAACTTCTACATTCGATGTCAAAACCTATCAAATCAAGTATGATTGACCTCAAATTTTGCACACGTGTCATAAATGACATATCAGACCTATCATTAATGATCCGATCGGTCATTTTGAGAGTTGTAGCCCATTTCCTTCATTTTCTGATTCTTTTGTGTTCTACAGATATATTATGATTTATCGGGTTAGTTGGCTCAGGTACGGAGTGATTTCAGAATGAATCGAGGTACTTAGTCTCTTATTTGAAAGCTTAATTTAGAAAAGTTGATCGGATGTTGACTTATGTGCAAACGATCTCGAATTTGAATTTTGATGGTTTCATTAGCTCTATTGGGTGATTTTTGACTTAGGAGTGTGTCCGGAATGTGATTGGCAGGTCCGTAGTAGAATTAGGCTTGAATTGGCGAAAGTTGGAATTTTGGCAAATTTGGCTGGCAGTGAAAATTTTGATATCGGGGTCGGATTCCGATTCCGGATGTTACAGTAGGTTCGTGGGGTCATTTAAGAATTGTGTGAAAATTTTGAGGTCAATCGGACATGATTTGATAGGTTTCGGCATCGTTTATAGAATTTGGAAATTTTGAAGTTTCTTAGGCTTGAATCCATGTGTAATTCGTGTTTGCGATGTTGTTGGAGGTGATTTGAAGATTCGACTAAGTTCGTATGATGTTATAAGAGTTGTTGGTATGTTTGGTTGAGGTCCCGGAGGCCTCGGGTTGATTTCGGGTTGTTAACGGACTTGAATTTTGAGTTGATGAAGCAACTGAAGTGTTGCTGCTACTGGTATAACCGCACCTACGGAGTGGGCACCGTAGGTGCGCGCATGCAGAAGCGTGGAATGAATCGCAGACGCGACCAACGAAGTGTTGGGCAGAGCTCACAGGTGCGGCTGCGCAGAAGCGCACGTAGGGGCACAGATACGCAAGGGCGTGCACAGATGCGGCTGCACATAAGTGCTCGCATGGCCACATATGCAGATGGCCTGTGCGAAACCTATATACGCGAGGTTCCGACATTTTGTCCATTTCTAACATTTTTGAGCTCCGATTTTGGTGGTTTTGAGAGTATTTTTCAAGGGGGTTCTTGAGGTAAGTTCGTTGTCTTCATTTTCTTCAATAATTATGTTTCCCTACCGATTTTCCACCTAGATGGTGTTTTTTTATGGTGTAAATTGGGGATTTGAGGCTAGGGATTTGGGGAGTTAGTTTTGAGGATTTGAATGACCAACTGGTGTCAGATTTCGATGAATTTGGTATGGTTAGGCTCGTGAGTGAATGAGCTTTTGGATTTTGTGACTATTGTCGGATTTCGAGACGTGGGATTGGGGCCGGGTTTAGGCCGATTTCAAATTCTGGCTATAATTTCGTATTTTTCTTGTGGAATTAATTCCTTTAGCCTATATTGATTGTGTTGTACTGCTTGTGGCTAGATTCGGGACGTTTGGAGACAGGTATGAGAGGCAAGGGCATTTTGGAGAAGAATTTAGCCCGGATTGAGGTACGTAACACTTTCATACTTGGTTCTAAGGGTTTGAAACCCTGAATTATGTGTTATGTGATTATTATGGAGGTGATGCACATGCCAAGTGATGGGCGTGCGAGCGTACATCGTGAGAATTGTGAGCGGGTTGACTCCATGGCACCGTATGGTGGTTCTCTCTTGTTGATATCCGTGTTTTCATCATGTGATAAAGTAATTGAGCCGTCACTCATGCTAGATATCATAGTGGTCATTTCTTGTTGTTGTCTTACTGATTTCATTGATACTTCATACTCAGTCATACTCATTCATTTCATATCTCATCACAGTCTCTGTTGTTTTTTATTGATACATCATATCATTGTTCGGTCTAGTATCATGACATTGTGAGCCCGTGAGATAGAGACTAGAGAGATTGACGACTAAGTGAGGCTGAGTGCCTGCTTATGAGTGACATTTATGGGATCGGGCTGCACGCCGCAGTGGTTATACTAATTTATGATAGCGCCTGGGTAGAAGGAGCCCCTCCGGAGTCTGCACACATACCCAGTGAGCGCGGTTGATATTATATGGAGATGGATCTTCTCCACAGGGCTGGATTGGCTTTCCTCGGTACTGGGTGACTTATAGTCAGTGATATATATGTTCTAGGATGGATCTTCCCTAGGCCGTACGGGCCATATACAGTACCGAGTGGTTGATTATTTGAGAGTATGAACCTAGAGATGGATCTTCTCCACAGGGTTGGATTGGCCTTCCTCGGTACCGGGTGACTTCTAATCAGTGATCTATATATTTCGGGATGGATCTTCCCTGGGCCGTATGGGCTATATACAGTACCGTGTGATCGAGTATTAGAGAGTGTGAGCACATGAGGCTGTCAGCATGGTGAATCACATAAAGCATTGCATTGGCATGGTAGAAGTTGAGGAGTTATATTTTTTGTATCATTCAGATTGATCCATTTTTCTGTTTTAAGATATCTATCAAACTTGAAGGCATGTCTACATTTCTCCACTATTATTACTGTATTGAATTGCGTCGGTTGAGTTCGTCACTACTTTTATCCCACAATTTGGGTTTGTTACTTACGGAGTTGGTTGTACTCACGCTACACCATGCACCTCGTGTGCAGATCCAGGTGCTTCTGGTTACGGCGGCTGCTGATTGAGGAGCTAGGATCTCGGAGACTATCGAGGTAGCTGCACGACATTCGCAATCCTTGACTCTCCTTCATTATCTTTATCTGTACTCCAATTTTTACTTCTTGGACATTGTAGTAGACTGTATTCTGACATAGATGCTCATGTACTCGATAATACCCTAGTTTTGGGATAGGATTGTATCTTATTTTGGGTATTTCTGTTTTCAAAAGGCTTTTTCCTTAATTATTTAATTGCTTCTGCCTATATTTTAAAATCTTTTACTCTGTTGAGAGAGTTGAGTAGCGACTTTCCTAGTTCTACGATAGGCGCCATCACAACGGTTGGTTTTTGGGCCGTGACAAGTTAGTATCAAAGCCTAGGTTACATAGGTCTCACGAGTCATGAGCAGATTTAGTAGAGTCTTGTGGATCGGTATAGAGATGTCTGTACTTATCTTCGAGAGGCTGCTAAACCCTTAGGAAAATTTCTCTTTCTTGTATTCTATCGTGCGGAATTGATTTAGCTTGAAGCATAACTCTTTGAATTCCTTCCACGCGTTTGTGTGCGCATATGAGCGCTCGATATCAGTTGTGCATCGCCGGCTTGTGATTCCATGAAAAAGGTTCGAGATAAGTATTTTGTGTTTTGGTGATAGGCCAGTCTGGAGGACTTGAGGCCAGGGTTAGACCGCAGCTTAAGCTCGATAGTTTTGGTTATGAGAACTTGTAAGTTTGGACTCATGCGACCGGTAGTGTCCCTATGAGTGGAAAATTGTGGCTCGATGAGCGGTTGAATGGCTATATGATGAGTATAATGTGACTGCGGGATGTGTTCAGATGGGTTGAATGTGACAAGTAAAGTTTACTTGTGACTCAAGACCTTGCTATGAGGTATTTGATTTCTGTCTTGATTTGACGTATAGTCTCGAGGTGTGAGTATTTTGAAGGATCTTTAACGTTGTTTAATTGTGGAACAAGTTATATTCCTATGTCTTGATAATGAGTTTGGACTCAGGAAGATTAAGTGCTTGCGTAGTAATTGTGGCTGCGAAAGGGTATAACAAGATGCCAATTTGAGGCTAAGTAAATGGTTATCTCTTATAGAGTAATCTATGTAGGTGTGTTCCTTATAATGTTCAGCGGGAGAGTTTCTATTCTACCAGTGTAGTGTATGTGATGAGATTTGAGTTTGAATCTGGGTGAGAAAGTTGACTTGACTGTCAAGAGAATAAATGCGAGCTTAGCGAATGATTGAGGTACTTTATGGTTTGTATTACCTGAGCTCGTGAAGCAATTTCGTTGAATCGACAGCGGGATTATGATAATAGTAGAGTATGGGTATGGTAAACTATTAGATGTTTTATTATATGGCTTTGAGCCAAGTGGGGGAGTCTGTTATCTATGATTTGATTGCACGATTATGTGTTGCATTGGTCTTTTCCCGAGGCATACTGGTGGATTAGTTATGACTTGTAGAAGTTGAAATTGAGGGTGGCTCGAGTAAGAAAATTTCTGAATAAGGGCTACATTGCACTTTATGAAAAATATGAAAATTATGAAATGAATAAGTTGTTTTTTTGAAAAATGTAGTGCGCACGAAGTATGAATTTGATTGGTGATGTTAAGGCAGGGTTAATCTTTGGGGGTTGTTATGCTAATGGGGCTTATGCCTTTCAGCCCATTTGGGCGATGCAATTGAGATTTCAGGAAAGTGGGTGACTCCCGAGAAAATTCTAATGGGTTTGAGAATTATATATAGCAATTAAGAATGTTTCCGGACTTGTGTATGGATAAAATCTGAGATTTGCATTAGAAGGTGTTGGGACTTGCAGTAATTTTGTATGACTATGGATTCTACATTTAAGTATAAGAAAGGAAAGAGGAACAATTTTAAATTCACATAAAGTATTTTCAGAGTGAGTGTTACGGTTGTGGTATTTATGGGGTGATTATGATATTGTGAGACTTACAGAAATTTCGGTGACAATATTCTTGAGTTTGGTGACCTGCATGGCTTGGTCAAGTCAGAGGGGTTCAGTTCTGATAGCTTGGTTAAAAGGAAGATCACGAATTATGGACAGAATGGTCAATTTCAGATGTTTAGACAAATGTTATAGCTACTCGGTAATCCTTGAGAAGGGTGCGCAATTCAGTAGGTGCATTTTGTTTTGACTTACGGATGTTCATTGGTATTGTGGTACTCACATGGTTAATAGACTGCTGATATTCAAATTATTGTTATGTGGCACAAAATAATTATGAAAGTATTCCTCGTGGGATGATCATGCATGAAATATATGATAGTCATTCGAGTGTTGGAGTTGGGATCAGTGTGGTGGTTCATGTGTTCTATGAATTTGGAGACTAGGAGTTCTCCGAAGCATATTGTTTCAGGGTTGCGGCCTGTTTGAGGTGAGTGTTTTATTTAAACTTAGTGGAGGCACTAGTTGCGCTAATTATTAGTGATAGCTACGTGCTATGAGTGCGCATATGTATGGGGTTTGAGCCCATGAGCGGGCATCGAAGCAAGTATTCATACTCAAAAGAATGCTTAGGCTATGATCTGCCTAGATTTGACTGTTAAGCAAAAAGTTATAACATTTCTCGTATTCGTACCTTTGTTGAGAACTATCTAGGCTATACTTGAGGTTACAAAGAGGTTGATTCTCTGAATAAATTGGATAGTTACTATTTCTGTGTTAGCCTGCTGATTTGGGTTATGATAATACACTTTGCACATGTATACTCTATGACGTGTGTTTTATACCAGACCAGGAGCATGTGAATCTTATTTCATTTATCATGTACATGTGTACTTATTTGATTGCTCCTGTATGTTATGCTTGGACCGAAGGCCTGTGACCATGCCAAGTGGATTATGTTATCAGCACATGAGTTGTCCGTACAGATCTATGTACTGATACTATAGCACGTGAGTTGTCCGTGCGGGGGGGGGGGGGGTGTTAATGTTGACTGTGGGAGAGCTGACTACCGTTATTGATTCGTGTGTCTTGGTTCTACTATATTAGATGAGCTCATAACGTTGCGGTTGTGGTGGTTCTTGTTGAACCTGCAAAACGGCTCCCTTCTTTGGGGCATTTTCCATTTTTTGGGTACACGGATTGCGCAGCTTGTTGCTTGAATTACATTGGTGTGGCATATCTGTGGAATAGTTTTGTTCGATAATATAAGGTCATTGGACCTAGAATGGGTACTATCAAGTTTGACTACGGCGTGTTTGGGAGAATAATTTAAAATTCGGCTTGAATAATTGGCTATGATACTTGTGGAATGAATTGAGCTCAATGACCTGTTGATTTGGTTAGTGGTTATGAGTTCCTGTACGTTTCTTTTCTTATCGGAGGTGTACGAAGGTGTTGGAATAAGATTCTATTGAATGTGGGGTTTTCTACTAGTACTTGGTTGGTTTGAGTAGTTACAGTGATTGAGAATGGTGTTGTGAGTATGCGAGTTGTGTAGTATGTTATGCGATTATATCTGGGATTATGGTTATGGATTGATACAGCCTGTTCAGACTCATACAATGTGTAGATGTGAGACTCGGGTCTTGTAAGAAATTCTGGATGTTGGGAATTTGGGTTCTAAGGTTAAAGTCATGATCATCAATTGTGTTGTGTTGTCAGGCCTATATGGAATAGGGTGACGTGGGATCACCCATGGTATGTTCGTGGTAAGGTGTACTAGTGATTCGAAGGTTTAGGAACAACTCTTGGCACGCAGTTTACATCACAGTTTTGGAGAGCAGTGCAGTGAGAATTTGGTACACAGGTTCAGTTGAGTACAACATTTCACCCTCAGATGGACGGACAGTCCGAGTGCATTTTTTAGGTGCTGAAGGATGTGCTGCGCGCTTGTTTCATTGATGTTGGTGGTTCTCGAGATCAATTTTTGCCACTCGAAGGAGATTGCTTACAATAACAGCTACCAATCAAGCATTCAGATGGCTGCGTATGAGACTTTATATGGGAGACGGGGTAGATCTCCGGTGGGTTGGTTTCAGGCGGTTGAGGAGGCTACTTAGGAGACCGAGCGAGAGATGCGAAGTAGATATCCACACCTATTTATGGCTCTAGGTATGTTTCTAGACCCGTTCGAGGATGAACGTTTCTTTAAGAGAGGGAAGATGTAACGACCCAACCGGTCGTTTCGAGAGTTATAGCTCGTTTCCCCCATTTTCTGCTTCTTTTGTGTTCTACAGATGTATTATGATTTATCGGGTTAGTTGGCTCAGGTCCGGAGTGATTTCAGAATGAATCGAGACACTTAGTCTCTTATTTGAAAGCTTAAGTTGGAAAAGTTGACCGGATATTGACTTATGTGCAAACAACCTCGAATTTTAATTTTGATGGTTCCGTTAGCTCCATTGGGTGATTTTGGACTTATGAGCGTATACAGAATGATGTTGGGAGGTCCGTAGTAGAATTAGGCTTGAATTGGCGAAAGTTGGAATTTTGGCGAATTTGGCTGGTAGTGGAAATTTTGATATTGGGGTCATATTCCGATTCCGAGAGTTTCAGTAGGTTCGTGGGGTCATTTATTACTTGGGTGCAAAATTTGAGGTCAATCGGATGTGATTTGATAGGTTTCGGCATCGTTTTTAGAATTTGGATATTTTGAAGTTTCTTAGGCTTGAATCCGTGTGTAATTCGCGTTATCTATATTGTTGGAGGTGATTTGAAGATTCGACTAAGTTCGTATGTTGTTATAAGACTTGTTGGTATGTTGGTTGAGGTCTCGGGGGCCTCGAGTTGATTTCAGGTGGTTACTAGACTTAAATTTTGAGTTGATGAAGCAGCTGAAGTGTTGCTGCTACTGATGTAACTGCACCTGCAGAGTGGGCACCGCAGGTGCGCGCATGCAAAAGCGTGGAATGAATCGCAAAAACGACCAAGGAAGTGTTGGACAGAGCTTGCAGGTGTGGTTGCGCAGAAGTGCACGTAGGGGCGCAGGTGCGGCGCGCACAGAAGCACAAGGGCATGCGCAGATGCAGCTGCACAGAAACGCTCGCATGGCCGAAGATGCAGATGCCCTAAGCAGAACCTATATACGCGAGGTTCCAACATTTTGTCCATTTCTAACATTTTTTGAGCTCCGAGTTTGGAGATTTTGGGAGGATGTTTCAAGGGGATTCTTGAGGTAAGTTTCTTGTCTTCATTTTCTTCAATAATTATGTTTATCCACTGATTTTCCATCTCGATGGTGTGTTTTTTAGGTGTAAATTGGGGATTTGAGGCTAGGGATTTGGGGAGTTAGTTTTGAGGATTTCAATAACCAATTTGGGATGGATTTTGATGAATTTGGTATGGTTAGGTTCGTGAGTGAATGAGCTTTCGGATTTTGTGACTTTTGTCGGATTTCGAGACGTGGGTTCGGGGTCGGGTTTAGGCCGATTTTGAATTTTGGCTATAATTCATATTTTTCTTGTGGAATAAATTCCTTTAGCCTATATCAATTGTGTTGTATTGCTTGTGGCTAAATTTGGGACGTGTGAAGATGGATTTGAGAGGCAAGGGCATTTTGGAGTAGAATTTAGCCCAGATTGTGGAAAGTAACACTTTCAAACTTGGTTTTGAGGGTTTGAAACCCCGAATTTTGTGTTATGTGATTGGTATGGAGGTGACGCACATGCCAAGTGACGAGCGTGCAGGCGTACACCATGAGAATTGTGACATGGTTGACTCCATGGGACCATATGGTGGTTCTATCTTGTTGATATCCTTGTTTTCATTATGTGATAAAGTAATTGAGCTGTCACTCATGCTAGATATCATGTTTAGGCTTTATGTGGTACTGTTGGGACCCATAGTGGTTGTTTCTTGTTGTTGTCTTACGGATTTCATTGATATTTCATACTCAGTCATATTCATTCATTTCATATCTCATCACAGTCTCTATTGTTATTTATTGATGCATCACATCATTGTTTACGGGCTAGTATCATGACAACGTGAGCCCGTGAGAGAGAGACTGGAGAGATTGATTACTCAGTGAGGCCTAGTGCCTGCTTATGAGTGACATTTATGGGATTGGGCTGAACGCCGCAGTGGTTATACTGATTTATGATAGCGCTTGGGTTGAAGGATCCCCTCAGTAGTCTGCACACACCTCCAGTGAGCGCGGTTGATATTATATGGAGACGAATCTTCTCCAAAGGGATGGATTGGCCTTCCTCGGTATTGGGTGACTTATAGTCAGTGATATATATGTTTTGGGATAGATCTTACCTGGACCGTACGGGCCATATACAGTACCGAGTGGTTGATTATTTGAGAGTGTGAACCTGGAGACGGATCTTCTCCAAAGGGCTGGATTGTCTTCCTCGGTACTGGGTGACTTATAGTCAGTGATGTATATGTTTCAGGATGGATCTTCCACGGGCTGTATGGGCCTATACAATGCCGAGTGGTCGAGTATTCGAGAGTGTGAGCACATGAGGCTATCAACATGGTGCATCACATACAACATTTCATTGGCATGGTAGAGGTTGAGGAGTTATATTTTTTGTATCATTTAGATTGATCTATTTTTACTGTTTTAAGATATCTATCAAACTTGAAAGCATGTCTACATTTCTGCACTATTATTTCTATATTGAATTGTGCCGGTTGATTCGTCACTATTTTCAGCCCACATTTTGGGTTTGTTACTTACTTAGTTGGTTGTACTCAAACTACACCCTGCACCTCATATGCAGATCCAGGTGCTTCTGGTTACGGCGACGGCTGATTGAGGAGCTAGGATCTCGGAGACTATCGAGGTAGCTGCATGGCGTTCACATGCCTTGACTCTCCTTCATTTTCTTTATCTGTACTCTAGTTTTTACTACTTAAACATTGTAGTAGACTGTATTCTGACATAAATGCTCATGTACTCGGTGACACACCGATTTTGGGATAGGATTGTATCGTATTTTGGATATTTCTGTCTTCAAAAAGCTTTTTCCTTAATTATTAAATTGCCTTCGCCTATACTTTAAAAACTTTTACTATGTTGAGATAGTTGACTAGTGGCTTGCCTAGTTCCACGACAGGCGTTATCATGACGGTTGGTTTTTGGGTCGTGACACTATCAAAATTTCTAGAATTAAATTCTAACTCTGATATCAATAAAGTCAACTCCCGGTCAAACTTCCAAACCTTCCATTTCCAACTTTCGCCATTTCAAGCCAAAATCAACTACGGACATCCAAATAAATATTCGGACACATTCCGGAGTCGTTTGCACAAAAATAAAACTCCGATCAACCCTTTTCATTTAAGCATCCAACATGAAATTTATTCTTCCGAACTAATCTTGAAACATCAAAACCGACAATTTACACATATCATAATATATCATATGAAACTATTCAAAACTTCAAATAGTTGAAAGGAGCATAAATGTTCAAAACGACAAGTCGGGTCGTTACATTCTCCCCCACTTAAACAAACGTTCGTCCTCGAACGTGCCAAGATTTGTTCCTAAACCTTCAAACCGCTATTCCACCTTTCCACGCATATACTCGGGGTGATACCACGTCACCCTATTCCATATACGGCTGACAACACCACATAACTGAAAATCACCAATTTAACCTTAGCCAATAAACCTTGGAACCCAATTTCTAACATCTAAAATTCCTTAAAAGACCCGAATCTCTCATTTACATACTGTATATGTCTGAACAGGTCATTCCAAGCAATAACCATGACTCAATATGTACTCATGTGATACACCACATTACTCAGATACTCACAACAATAAATTCTGACTACCGTAGCTTAGCCCAAAGCTAATCTGATATCGTTAGTAAACCTCATATCAATAAAACCTTCGTACATTGTCGATGATGAAGGAAACACGCTTAATCTCTTAACTACTTATCTGATCAATACTCTGAGAAGTTCACTCGCCCAATCAGGGCCATTCCCCAAATTCATAGCGGAAATATGGTATCATTCTTCCAAACAATCTTTATCCCAATACGATAGGGCAAATATCAAGTCTAGAAACCTCATCTCAACCAATATAAGCAGCCCAATTGTCAAGTCACACCAAACATTATTTAAAGCCCCCACACAATGTGATCTCGTACACCAAACAAGTAATAATTCAGACATGACAGATAATTGTAAAAAAATTAATAAGAAGGCTACTGAAGAAGCTAAGCAATCGGGGAAATTTTTAACATTTTCCTATGAACTATTTTCATAAAAGTAAGAGCAAAACACATGAAATAAGCATAAGGAATTACATCTCGTCAACCATACGGACAACTCACGTTTTTACACGAACAACTCATGTGCTATAGTACAATATCTAGATTCGCACGGACAACTCACGTGCTATAATAACATAATTCATCTGGCATAGTCACAAGCCTCCAGTCCGAACATGTCATACAGGAGCAGTTAAACAAGTATACATGTATGTGATGAATGAAATAAGATTCTCATACTCCCGAAATGGTATAAATGACATGCTAAAGTGTAGGCATGTACAATGTGTGTTATTATAGCTCAAATCGGCAAGTTAGCACATAAATTTTAATTACCAAATTTATTCAGGGAGTTAACCTCTTCATAACCTTAAGTATAGCTCAAATAGTTCACAATAATGGTACAATTATGAGAAAACATTATAGCTTTAAGCTTACAGTCAACTATAGGCATATTATGCCTTAGAATTTCCCCGATGCTCACACATGGGCTCAAGCCCCTGACATATGCGCACCCATAGTGCATAGTTATCACAATTAATTCAGGCAATTAGTGCCTCAACCAAATTTAGATAGAATTCTTACCCAAAGCATACCACAAGAGATCCTAGAATATAAACACACCGCTCCAATGCCCATAAGTTGTTGTATTCCTTCTTAAGCACCCCATAAGTACCATAACCAAGACATCCTCTCTAAAGAGACCTTATGTGAATTTTGGAATTTTTTATTTTACCTTTCTGATACTGAAGGGTAGAACCCATAGTGCTACAGAATTACCGCAAGTCCCGGCGTCATCAAATGCAAGTCTCAGGTCTTAGCCATCTACAAATTCGAAAAATTCTCAAATGCTACATATGCATTTTGAATCCATTGGAAACATTTTGAGAGTCATCCACTCTGCTCAAATATCAATTGCACCGCCCAAGCGACCAAATGACTTATGCGCCGTTAGCACACACTTATTCTCTTGACAGTCAAGTCATCTTTCTCAGCCAGATTCAAATTCAAATCTCAACACATACACCACGCAGGTAGAAAAGAACTCTCCACTCAACATTATAAGGATCACACCTTCGTATATTATTCCGTAGGAGATAACCCACCTACTTAGCCTCAAATTGGCATCTTGAGCCATAATAAATAAACATTTAATCTTCCTGAGTCTAAACTCATTAACAAGACATGAGAATTTAATTTGTCCTACAATTTAACAACATGAAAGATCCTTGAACACACTCATAGCTCGAGACTATATATCAAATCAAGATGGAAATCAAGAAGCCAATGGCCCTTTTGACATCTTGAGAAACTCTTCTCGTCACATTCAGACCATCTGAACCCATTCCGCAGTCGCATCATACTCATCATTCAGTCATTCCACCGCCCATCGAGCCATAAGTTCCACTCATAGGGACTCTACCCGACGCATAAATACAAACGCACAAGTTCTCACAACCGAAACTACTAAGCTTAAGTTGCGGTCCTAACCTTGTCCTCAAGTCCTTTAGACTTGCCCATCACCAAAACACAGAATACTCATCTCGAACCTCATTCATAGAATCACATGCCGATGATGCACGGCCAATATCGAACGCTCACATATGTACACAAATGCGTGGAAGGAATTCAAAAGTTATGTTTCAAGCTGAATCAATTCTATACGAGAAATAAAGAAAGATGGGAGATTATCCTAAATGTCATGTAGCCTCTCGAAGAAAAGTATGGACGTCATCATACCGATCCGCAAGACTCTACTAGACACGTGCCCATTACTTGTAGAACTCATGAACCTAGAGCGTTGATACCAATCTATCACGACCCAAAATCCGACCAGTTGTGATGGCACCTAACCCGACCCATTAGGTAATCCAATTAACTATAATCCAATTTAATTAGGTTTATCGAGAAAAATAAATGATAAAACAACTTAACCTTTCTACCTTTTCCAAGGACTAGTAGTACAAATCATGAGTTTCTAAGATTTAGAATTTGCAAAGCTGATGTGAAATAAAATACATCATTTGTTTAACATATACATGAACATATTAATGATTCTAAAGATACTAAGAACAAGACGCAACTACGACCGAATTGCGGAAACATCTTCAATGCCAGCCCTCGCCATACACCAGAACATCAGCATCCAAAATCTGCACACAAGGTGCAGAAGTGTAGTATGAGTACAGCCGACCCCATGTACTCAGTAAGTATTTTGTCTAACCTCGTCGAAGTAGTGACGAGGTTTTTGGTAAAACGATACTCACTGTTATAACCTGTGCAATATACTAACAATAGAAACAATTATAGAACATAACAGATAAGGGTACAATGAAATAACTATGCGAGACAGAAAATGATTACTAGGAGAAATTACAATATCAAATTCATAACTTTCATAGTGTAAGTAATATATTCAAGATATCACATTGAATGGCATGGTTATACCATCGTGAACTTGTCTCATTCTCACCCAACATATATGTATCCATCAATTAGCACGGCAACACCCTTCATGCATTTATCTCTTTCTCACCGAGCATACATATAATAGTACCAACTAGGTGGGAGAAATGCTAATAACAATATAAGAAATAAGGTGGGAGGCACAAAGGAAGCAACAACAAACAAAGTAGTACTTATGGACCACGGAAACAGGCTAGGAAAAAGGCATAGAAATTATGACATCAATTAGGAAGGAAGAATATGAATTTCACTAATTAGCATGATAGAAGGCTTAGATGCAAATATAATAAACAAAAAGAGAATTATAATATTTGCAAGTTAAACATATAGAAGGCATGGATACACAGCAACACTTAGGGTAGAGGACACAGAAAGAACAACGACTACAAGTCACATAAAAAATATAGGTGCACAATAACAGCTCAAGATAAAGGCATGAATGTATACACAACGAAAAGATATCACAATATAATGTATGTTTCTCGTCCTCGCCTGCACGGAAATATCCTTCGTGCCATGAACTTATGATAATAAAAAAATAATGGCACGACATCACTCTTCGTGCTTTTACTCTCATCCTCACATGATAATGTATATGAAATGCATGACATTATCCTTCATTCATATTAGTGTATATGAATGGCACGACATCACCCTTCGTGCTTCATACTTTTCCTCACATGATAATATATATTATGATGATCCGATAGGTCATCTTATGTTTTAGAAACTAATTCTGCGCTTTGAAGCCTTAAATTACTCATTTTTAGCTTCCTCGATTTGCGTGCACAGTCCGTGTATTTTTTGGAAAGCTTTTATGTTAAAAACTGAGAAAATAATAAATGTTTTCCTTAAAATCCATTTTAGTTGACTTCTATCAATGTTTTGAGCAAACGGACCCGGATTTGTATTTTGACGATCCCGGTGGGCTTGTATCATGATTTGGGACTTGGGCGTGTGCCCAGAGTCGAATGCGAAAGTCCCTAGCCCAATCGCACTTTGTTGGAATTTGAAAGTTAAAAGCTTAATGAATTTGAAATGTTTGACCAATGTTTGACCTTTTGGATCGGGTCCATATTTTGGTACCGGAACACGGTATAGGTCCAATACTATATTTATGACTTGTATGTCAAATTTGGTGAGAAACGAGTTGGTTTGACGTGATTCAGACGTCCGGTTGTGAAAATAGAAGTTTCAAAGTTTTCTAAAAAATTTCATTTGATTTGGTGTTTAATTCATAGTTCTAGGTGTTATTTTGGTGATTTGATCACGCGAGCAGGTTCGTATGATGATTTAGACTTGTGTGCATGTTTGGTTTGGAGCCTCGAGGGTTTGGGTAAGTTTCGGATAGGCTACAAAGTGGTTTGGAGTTAGAAAACTCAGCTGGTTCTGCAATTTCTGGTGACTGGTGTCAGATCTCGCAATTGCGAGATCTGTGTTCGCATTTGTGAACTTTCCCCAATCCTGACAGGCTTGCATTTACGAGAAAATTCTTCGCATTTGTGAAGAGTACTTGGGTCAGCATGAGTTCGCATTTGCAATCAAGAGGTCGCAATTGTGGGAGGCCATAGTTTGCATTTGCGAACAATAATTCACATTTGCAAAGTGGGGCTGGGGCAGGCTTGGTCGCATTTGCAGTCAATTTGGTTGCAAATACAGAAGAACAATGTTCCCAATTGCAAACAATTCATCATAATTGCGATGAAAGCGGAGATGTGATGTATTCACATTTGGGATTGATTCTTTGCATTGGCGGAGGTTCGCAATTGCAAACCCCAGGTCACAAATGCGACATCTGCAACTGATCAAAATGGGACTTAGACGGGATTTTGGTTCATTCTCTCAAATTTTCAAAACAAGAAACCCTAGAGGCAATTTTTCAAATAATCTTTCTTCCCCAAATCATTGGTAAGTGATTCTAAACTAGTTTCTTTCAATCTCTCACTATATTTCCTAAGATTTCAACCAAACATCTTGTGTTTTCATGGTGGTAATTGGGAGTTTTGGGTAGAATTAAGGATTATTGTAAAATGGGAGTTTCATTCTTAATTGAGCAATTCCAAAATGTGTAGTTATCCTGTTTAGTCTAATGTCGCATGTCTACATGCTTTGATTGCTTATTTGAACTCTGTGAAGTATGCCTACTTGATTTCCTGCTTTTCCTTGTTCCTTATTAGTATTAATTGTAGAAATCTTGTTGTTACTGTTGTATTTATCGGTTTGAGCTGTGTGTTTACTTTTGAGAGTAAAGGCGGTACCTCATGAGCTCTCCTTGCATATATACTCTTGAGACTATGATACGGTTCCTCGGGAGGTCTCCCAACATATTTACTTTTGAGAGTACGAGGCGGTATCTCGGGAGCTCTTCCTGTATTTACTTTTGACACTACGAGGCGGTACCTTGGGAGTTCTTCCTGAACATTTATTTTTGAGACTACGAAGCGGTACCACGGGAGATCTCCTTGCTTATTTACTTTGGGACTACGAGATGGTATCTCAGGATATCCCCTATTGTTTACCCGTGTGTTGTACTATTGCTTTGTTGTGTTTCCTTTTGCTAAATTGTAGTCTCTTATTATACTGTATATTCTCATACCTTATTTATTTTTTACGAGTGAGCCTGACCTGACCTTGTCACTACTCGACCGAGGTTAGGATTGGCACTTACTGGGTACCGTTGTGGTGCACTAATGCTACACTTCTGCACATATTTTGTCTGCAGATCCAGGTACTTCTTATCAGCTCTGCTAATAGCTAAGAGTGCTTGTTACTATACGGAGACCTCAAGGTACACCCGCCACGCCCGTAGACCTTGGAGTCCCTTTCTATTCTCTCATGTGTCTTTTACCTTCCGTACACTTTTTATTAGACTCTGGTGTATAGAGATACTAGTTTCTTTCTATATCTTGTGACTTATGATATTTCGGGTTTTGAGAATACTGTGTATTACTGGAGTGATGGTTATTGTACGTGCCAAGTGTCATTGTTACCAGTTATTTAACTATATGTTGCAGTTAGTTGTTAAGTTTTACTTCCATTTTGTTATTTCCTCATTTTGTTAGGCTTACCTAGTCGTAGAGACTAGGTGCCATCACGGCGTCTTACGGAGGGAGAATTGGGTCGTGACAAGTTGGTATCAGAGCTCTAGCTTCATAGGTGTCATGAGTCACAAGCCGGTTTATTAGAGTCTCATGGATCGGTACGGAGATGTCTGTACTTATCTTCGGGAGGCTATGGAACTGTTAGGAAAAATTACACTTCTTTGGTTCCTTGTCATGCGAAATTATTGTTTTAGAAATTCTAAACTTTTGTAATCTATTCTCTCACAGATGGTGAGGACACGTACAGGCGGATCTGATGACTAGGTGCCCGCGCCCCCTGTTAGAGCTACGAGAGGCTGGGTCTAGGGTAGAGGCCGAGGAAGTCCACGCGGTGCAGCCACATCACCCGTGCGAGCTGCGACAGAGGAGCCCCTAGTAGCTCCAGTTGGAGGGAAGACACCCAAGGTACCTGCTGCTGCACCAGCCCTACATAGATCATACCAGTGCAGCCGGTAGCTCTAGTTTAGCCCGAGGTTAGGGAAGTAGTTTCTGAGGCGGAGCAGCTCAGACTTGAGAGGTACAAGAAGTACCACCCTCCTACCTTCAGTGGATTGGCATCAGAGGATGCCCAGGGTTTTCTGGAGAAGTATCATCGTATTCTCTGAACTATGGGTGTAGCGGAGTCGAGTGGGGTTTCCTTGACTTCATTCCAGCTTAGAGGAGCAGCCTATCAGTGGTGGCATGCTTATGGGTTGGGTAGTCTAGCTGAGGCAGCTTCACTTACATGAACTCAGTTCTCGGACATGTTCTTGAGGGAGTATGTTCCACAGTGTCTCGGAGACGCATGGCGTGTGGAGTTTGAGCAGCTACGCTAGGGTGCTATGGCTGTGTTAGAGTATGCAGTTTGTTTCAGTGATTTGGGCCGACATGCACCGGCCTTGGTTTCCATAGTTCGAGAGAGGGTTCAACGATTTATCGAGGGACTCTACCCCAGTATCAGGATTAGTATGGTCAGGGAGCTGGAGATGGATATTTCTTACCTGCAGGTTGTGAGTATTGCTAGGAGATTGGAGGGCATGCTCACTTGGGATAGAGAGGAGAGTGAGGCCAAGAGGTCTCGAGAGTCTGGCACTTACAGTGGTACTCATGCCCAAGCTGCAGTTCGACATGGTAGGGGTTATGTGAGTCGCCCCGTTCATTCAGCTCTTTCAGCCGCCAGTGGTATTCTGGCCCCTTCTAGGCCCCAAGATCCTTATTATGCACCGCCAATGACTAGTATGCCTCCTACACGGGGTGCTTTTAGCGGTAAGTCCAGCAGACCTGGCCCGAGCCAGTCACAGCAGCCACGCTCTCCGAGAGCCTATTTTTAGTATGGCGACACTCGTCATATGGTAAGGGATTGCCCCAGACTTAGGAGGGGTGCACCTCTATAGACTTCTCATCCACTGCGTGCTCCACCGTGTCCTCAGGCTATAATTCCAGCACCACCTACCTCTCCACTTGCTCAGCTAGCTCGAGGTGGAGGTCGATGTTGCCCTAGAGGGGGAGGCTATGCCAAATATTATGCTCTTCCAGCTCGTATAGAGGCCGACTCTGTCATTACAGATATTGTTCTAGTCTGTCATAGAGACGCGTCAGTGTTATTTGATCCTAGCTCTACATATTCCTATGTGTCCTCTTATTTTGCCTCGTATTTAGGCATATCTCGTGATTCCTTGAGTTTTCCTGTGTCTACTCATGTGGAAGATTCTCTTGTTGTGAATTGCATGTATCAGTCATGTTTGATTGCTCTTAGTAGTTTTGAGACCAAAGATGATTTATTATTGCTCAATATGGTAGACTTTGATATTATCTTGGGCATGGACTGATTGTTACCCCATTATGCTATTCTTAATTGTCACGCTAAGACCGTGACACTGGCTATGCCAGGATTACCACGATTAGAATAGAGAGGTACCTTAGAGTATAATCCCAGCAGATTTATTTCATTTCTTAAAGCTCAGCGAATGGTTGAGAATGGGTGCGACGCATATCTAGCTTATGTGAGAGATGTTATTATTGATACCCATACAGTTTAGTCAGTCCTGGTAGTGAGGGACTTTCCAGATGTGTTTCCAATTGATCTTCCAGGCATGCCGCCTGATAGAGATATTGATTTTGGCATTGATTTGTTGTCGGGCACTCAGTCCATCTCTATTCCTCCGTATTGTATGGCTCCTCCTGGGTTGAAGGAATTGAAAGAGCAATTATAGGAGTTCCTTGATAAGGGCTTCATTCGACCTAGTGTGTTGCCTTGGGGTGCTCCTGTCTTGTTTGTGAAGAAGAAGGATTATTCTATGCGTATGTGCATTGATTATCTCTAGCGCAACAAAGTTACAGTGAAGAATAGGTATCTATTGCCTCATATTGATGATTTATTTGATCAACTACAGGGTGCCAAGGTGTTGTCCAAGATTGATTTACGTTCCGTCTATCATCAGTTGAAGATTCGGGAGCTAGATATCCCGAAGACTGCTTTCAAGACTCGGTATGGTCACTACGAGTTCCTTGTGATGTATTTTGGGCTGACCAATGACCCCAGCAACTTTTATGCACTCGATGCACAATGTGTTCCGGCCCTATGTTGACTCATTCGTCATTGTGTTTATTGACGACATTCTGGAGTACTCCCGGTCTCGGGAGGATCATGAGCAGCACCTGAGGACTGTGCTTCAGACCTTGAGAGAAAAGAAGTTATATGAAAAATTTTCAAAGTGTGAGTTTTGGCTAGACTCAATGGGATTCTTGCGTCATGTATTATCGAGTGATGGGATCAATGTGGATACGAAGAAGGTTGGAGCAGTACAGAGTTATCCTAGACCATCATCAACTATGGAGATCTGGAGTTTTCTTGGTTTGGCGGGGTATTACCATCGTTTTGTAGAGGGATCCTCATCTATTGAAACACCTATGACCAGGATGACCCAGAAGGGTGCTCCATTCAGGTGGACAGAGAAGTGTGGGGAGTCAGAAGCTCAAGAAATATTTGACTACAGCCCAGTATTGGTATTGCCTACAGGTTTGGGGTCTTATACTGTATATTGTGATGCGTCGCGAATTGGTCTCGGCGCTGTGTTGATGAAGGACGGTTAGGTGATTGCCTACGCGTCCAGACAACTTATGGTGCATGAAAAGAACTATCCTGTCCACGACCTTGAGTTAGCAGCTATTATTCATGCATTGAAGATTTGGAATCACTATTTATACGGTGTCCCTTGTGAAATCTACACTGATCACCGGAGTTTGCAGCATTTTTTCCAACAGAAGGATCTTAACTTGAGTCAGCGGAGGTAGTTGGAGCTGTTTAAGGATTATGATATCACCATTTTGTACCATCCACGGAAGGCCAATGTGGTGGATGATGCTTTGAGTCACCGGACAGAGAGTTTGTGGAGTTTAGCATATCTACCAACAGCAGAGAGGCTATTGGCGTTGGATGTTCAGGCCTTAACTAGCCAGCTTGTAAGATTGGGTATTTCTGAGCCAAGTCGAGTATTGGCTTATGTGGTCTCTCGATCATCTCTTTATGATCATATCAGGGAGCGTCAGTATGATGACCCCCATCTATTTGTCTTTAGGGACACGGTTCAGCACGGTAATGCTAAGGAGGTCACTATTGGGGATGATGGTGCATTGAGGATGCAGGGCAAGCTATGTGTGCCCAATGTAGATGGGTTGCTTGATTTGATTCTCCAGGTTGTCACGAAGATGTACTAGGACTTAAGAGAGCATTACTGGTGGAGGAGGATGAAGAAGGACATAGTGGAGTATGTAGCTCAGTGGCTAAATTGCTAGAAGGTGAAGTATGAGAATCAGCAGCCAGGTGGGTTTCTTCATAAGTTAGAGATTCCAGAGTGGAAATGGGAGCGGATCACGATGGATTTCATGGTTGGACTTCCACGGATCCAGCGGAAGTTTGATGCAGTTTGGGTGATTGTGGATAGGCTGACCAAGTCACCTCATTTCCTTCCTGTGATGACTACCTATTCTTCAGAGCAGTTGGCTCGAATTTGTATCCGCAAGATCATCAGGCTTCATGGTGTACCAGTATCTTTCATCTATGACCGAGGTGCGCAGTTTTAATCATGATTCTGGAGGGTCGTACAGCATGAGTTGGGTACTCGAGCTGAGCTGAGCACAGTATTTGACCCTCAGACGGACGGACAGTCCGAGTGCACTATTCGGATATTAGAGGATATGCTTCGTGCGTGTGTGATGGAGTTTGTAGGTTCGTGGGATCAGTTCTTATCACTTGCAAAGTTCGCCTACAACAACAATTATCAGTCGAGTACCCAGATGGCACCGTACGAGACCCTGTATGGTAGGCGGTGTCGGTCTCCAGTGGGTTGGTTTGAGCCGGGCGAGTCTAGATTATTAGGTATAGACTTGGTTCGGGATGCCCTGGAGAAAGTTAAGGTGATTCGGGATCATCTTCACTCAGCCTAGTCCAGACAACAGAGTTATGCGGATCTGAAGGTTCGCGATATGGAATTCATGATTGGAGAGCGGGTACTACTCCGGGTGTCACCCATGAAGGGTGTTATGAGGTTTGGAAAGAAGGGTAAGTTGAGCCCAAGGTTTATTGGTCCCTTTAAGGTGTTGAGACGTGTTGTGGAGGTTGCTTATGAGCTTGCCTTGCCTCCCAGTCTTGCAGGGGTTCATCCAGTATTCCATGTTACTATGTTCCGGAAGTATCACAACGATCCGTTTAGATCTGAGCTCTTTCCAGTTGAATAAGGTTTGACTTACGAGGAGGAGCTGGTGGCTATTATAGCCCCGCAGGTTCGTCAATTGAGGTCGAATAGTTATCCTTCAGTGCGAGTGTAGTGGAGAGGTCAGTCGATCGAGGCAGCTACTTGGGAGTCCGAGTCGGACATGCGGTGTAGATATCCCCACCTTTTCACCAGCCCATATACTTTTCTATGTCCGTTCGAGGACGAACGATTATTTTAGAGGTGGAGAATATGATGACCAGATAGGTCATGTTATGTTTTAGAAACTAATTTTGCGCTTTGATGCCTTAAATACCTCAGTTTTAGCTTCCTCGATGTGCGTGCGCAATCTTGATGTTTTTTTCTGGAAAGCTTTTATGTTTGCCTTAAAATAATTTTTGAGTTGATTTCGGTCAACAGTTTTAGCTAACGAACTCGAATTCGTGTTTTGACCGTCCCGGAGGGCCCGTATTGTGATTTAGGACTTGGGCGTATGCCCGTAATAGAATTCGGAAGTCCCTAGCCCCAGTTATCGCACTTTGTTGGAATTTTAAGTAAAAAGCCTAATGACTTTGAAAAATGTGACAAATGTTTGACTTTTTGGATATAGGGTCCGTACTTTGGTTCCGGATTCTGCTATAGGTCCAATACTATATTTATGACGTGTTTGTCAAATTTGGTGAGAAACGGAGTTGGATTGATATGATTCGGATGTCCGGTTGTGAAAATAGAAGTTTCAAAGTTTTCTTGAAATTTTCATTAGATTTGGTGTTCAATTCATAGTTCTAGGTGATATTTTGGTGATTTGATCGCATGAGCAAGTTCATATGATGAATTTAGACTTGTGTGCATGTTTGCTTTTGAGCCCTGAGGGCTCGGTTGAGTTTCGGATAGGCTACGGAGTGGTTTGGACTTTGAAAACTCAGTTGGTTCTGCATATTCTGGTGACTGATGTCTGATCTCACAATTGCGAGATCAGTGTTCGCATTTGCGAACTTTCCCCAATACTGATAGGCTCGCATTTGCGAAGAGTACCTGGGCCAACATGAGTTCGCATTTGCGATCAAGAGGTCACAATTTCGGGGAGGTCAGAGTTCGGATTTGTGAATAATACTTCGCATTTGTGAAGTGGGGCTGGGACAAGCTTGGTCACATTTGTGATCAATTTGGTAGAAAATGCGGAAGATCAATGTTCCCAATTGCGAACAAGTCATCACAATTGCGATGAAAGCAAAGATGTGAAGCTCTTCGCATTTGTGATTGATTCTTCGCATTTGCGGGTGTTCGCAATTGCGAACCCCGGGTCGCAAATGCGACATCTGCAACTTATCAAAATGGGACTTAGACGAGATTTTGGGTCATTCTCTCAAAATTTCAAAACAAGAAACCCTAGATGCTATTTTTCAAAGAACCTTTCTTCCCCAAATCATTGGTAAGTGATTCTAAACTAGTTTCTTTCAATCTTTCACTACATTTCCTAAGATTTCAACAAAAAATCTTGTATTTTCATGGTGGTAATAGGGGGTTTTGGGTAGAATTAGGGATTTTTGTAAAATGGGGATTTAGACCTCAAATTGAGGTCGGATACCGAAAAAAATTACATAACCAAGCTCGTGAGTTAATGGTGTTCATATTTTGTGACTTTTACCCGATTCCGAGACGTGGGCATGGGTCGACGTTTTGGAGCGATTTTCTAATTTCTTGCTTTATCTTTGATTTCATTGACTATATTAATTTCCTATAGTTGTATTTATGGTATGTAATTGATTTTGGCTAGCTTTGGGCCATTCAGAGTCGGATATTCATGGAAAAGGCATTGTTACCGATTGATTGAGCTTGGTTCGAGGTAAGTGGCTTGCCTAACCTTGTGTGGGGGAAATCCCCTTAGAATTTGGCACTGTTGTGATATGTGACTGTTGTCTGCATGAGGTGACGATTACGTAAACGGGCTATTTATTGTAAAACTCGATTTATTATACTAAGTAGCAACCTGTTCTTCCTTTAATTGTTATACCGCTAAAAAGAGTATTAGTCTGTTTTCATTCTTAATTGACCTATTCTAATAAGTGTAGTTATCCTGTTTAGTCTAATATCGCATATCTACATGCTCTGACTACTTATTTGAACTCTTTGAAGTATGCCTAGTTGATTTCCTACTTTTCCTTGTTCCTTATCAATATAACTATAAAAATCTTGCTATTACTATTGTATTTATCGGTTTGAGATGTCTGTTTACTTTTGAGACTACGAGGTGGTATCTCAGGAGTTCTCCCTGCATATTTTCTTTTGAGACTACGAGGCGGTACCTCGAGAGATCTTCTTGCTTATTTACTTTGGGATTACGAGATGGTATCTCGGGAGATCCCCTTCTATTTCCCCGTGTGTAGTACTGTTGCTTTGTTGTGTTTCTTTTTGCTAAATTCTACTCTCTTATTATACTGTATATTCTCCTGCCTTATTTATTATTTACCAGCGAGCCTGACCTGACCTCGTCACTACTCGATCGAGGCTAGGCTTGGCACTTACTGGGTACCGTTGTAGTGTACTCATGCTACTCTTCTGCACATGTTTTGTGTGCATATCCAAGTACTTCTTATCAGCCCCGCTAATAGCTGAGAGTGCTTGTTGTTGTACGGAGACTTTAAGGTACACCTGCCGCGACAGCAGACCTCGGAGTCCCCTTCTATTCTCTCATGTGTCATTTACCTTTTGTACTTCTTTTATATCACGACCCAAAATCCTAACTTGTCGTGATAGGGCCTATCTCAATACTAGGCAAGACGACAACCTCAATAAGCCACATTTTTCTCTTAAGTTCAAAATCATAATATATGAATTTCCATAGAAACATCTCATAAATAACTGACATAAGATACATTCCCAAAACCCGGTGTCACTGAGTACATAAACAATACAACAACTGAAAAGAAGAGAGTCAAGGTTTGTAGATGCCAATCAGCTACCTCGATAGTCTCCACAAATAAAGCTCTGAAACACTAGCAACCGCCGTGTGCGGAAGTACCGGGATCTACACACGTGGTGGAGGGTGTAGTATGAGTACAACCAACTCAGCAAGTAACAATACTAAATAAAGAGCTGAAGATAGTGACGAGCTTCACAGTTGAGTCCAATTACAGTAATTTCCAACATAAGATTTAGGCATGCTTTCATGTTCAACATTTAACACTCAACAGTAATTTCATATCAAGTTCGACTGAAAAAGAAGATAATATCTTTCAGATATTTCCAACAAAGTGATGTATGAAAACTGTAGTGGAATAAGAATGAAATCAAATGCATCCTCTCAGGACCATAGTCACTCAGCCATTTCATTCACTCAACACTGGTACTCAGTAGGTACCTGCGCTCACTAGGGGTGTGTACAGACTCCGGAGGGGCTCCTACAGCCCAAGCGCTATAATCCGCACGGACAACTCACGTGCTTCATAGACAACTCACAAGCTATAGTATCAATATTTGGATCCGCACGGACAACTCACGTGATGCCCGGACAACCCATATGCTATAGTATAAAATATGGATCCGCACAGACAACTCACGTGATATAATATAATATATGGATCCGCATGGACAACTCACGCGCTATAATATAATATCTCACAATCAGGCCCTTGGCCTCACTCAGTCATAATTCTCTCCAGTCTCTCAGGCTCTTAATAATCATGAAAAATCAGCCCAAACAACAATGATATGATGCATCAATAAGGAACAATAGAGACTGAGAAAACATAAACAAGTAAATTGTGACTGGGTACAAAACAACAATTAAGCAGATAGTTCAACAGGTACACGACCTCTGTGGGTCCCTACAGTGCCAACACATAATCTAAACATGATTTCTGGTTTAATTTCTCTACTACATGGAGAATGTATAGATAAGAATAGATTATTCAACTACACAGTTCCATGGAATTTTGATCAAGTTACAATTCTTACGGTGCACGCCCACATCCCCGTCACCTAGCATGTGTGTCACCTCAAAACCAATCGTATAACACTTAATCCGGGGCTCCATACCCTCAGGACCAAATTTAGAACCGTTACTTACCTTAAACCATGTAATTCTTTATTCTGCTATGCCCTTGCCACGAGAATTTGTCTCCTAAAGCCTCGTATCTAGCCACAATTAATTCGATTCAGTCAATACCAATTATTGAAATTAATTCTATAAGGAAATACTAATTTTACCAATAAAATTTGAAATTTAACTCAAACATTGCCCATGGGGCCCATGTCTCTGAAACCGACAAAAGTTATAAAATATGAACGCCCATCCAACCACGAGTCCAACCATATAAATTTTACCAAATTCCAACATCAACTCAACCTTCAAATCTTCAATTAAAGTCTTTGAAGATTTCTACCATGTTCAACCCAATATTTACCCATTTGAATTCAACAATCTTTCCATAAACCTTATTGATACGTATAAATAATACTCTTACACCCAAGAATCATACTCATAATCACCCATCTTTACCTCCAAATCAAAATTGAAGAATTGGGGGAAGAAATCCTTACCTCTTTGAAGCCCTAGCAAGATCCTTGTGAAATCTTCAAACCTTGAACAAGAATTGATGGACAAATGGCTTGGTCGTCACTTTCTATCTCTAAGATGCTCTAACCTATCTATAAAATATCAGATGAAATCCTCCATAATGACCCCTAGTAGTATTTTATAAGAATGGGGTCGGGTTTATAAAACTAGAAATAAGAAGCTCCGAAACACACTCTGCGGTCGCATATGCGATCACAGAATTGGTATGCGGTCCGCATATCAGCCGCAAATATTGGTGCTCAAAATCGGGGGTCACCTGCCTGGGTATGCGGTAATTATGCGGCACTGCATAACGTCCCTTCGGAAATCCCAAGTTGATTATGCGATAGGTTTTGCGGTCTGTGAAACAATTATGCGATCGCATAATTGACCGCACAATGGTCCTCAAACTTGGCTCATTTCTGCTTTACTCTGCGGCCATTATGCGGTCTGCAGAGTGATTCTGCGATCGCATAATGGACTGCAGAAATGCATTTTTCTGCCACAAATGTTTCTTTACTCCCCAGTGTATTGTTCAACCCAAATTTCTATAATCTTTGTACTAATTTATCTACCTCGGCACTACAAAACCTTAATTTCCTTAGCAAAATTCTCCGGGTTCATTACACATAAGTCAACATCCGGTCAACCTTTTCAACTTAAGTTCTAAACTTGGAACTAAGTGTTCCAAATCATTCCAAAACCTCACCGGACCCGAACCAATTACCCCCGAAAAGTCACATAACCAATGTAAAGCGTAAATTGAGAAGTAAATAGGGGAACAAGGTTGTAATACTCAAAATGATCGGCCAAGTCGTTACATTCTTCCCCTCTTAAACAAACGTTCATCCTCGGACGGGTTTACAATTATACCTAGAGTCTCAAATAGGTGTGAATATTTGTTCTGCATCTCCCGCTCAGTCTCCTAAGTAGGTTTTCCGACTGGCCGGCCTCTCCACTGCACTTTCACTGAAGCTATGTTCTTTGATCTCAACTTTCGAACCTGCCGGTCTAAAATGGCCACCGAGTCCACATCATAACTCAAATTACCATCCAACTGCACTGTGCTGAAATCCAAAACATGAGACGGATCCCCGACATACTTCCGGAGCATGGATACATGGAACACTAGATGAACACCTGATAGACTAGGTGGCAAAGCAAGTTCATAAGCCACTTCTCAAATTTTCTTGAGTATCTCAAAAAGCCCAATATATCGAGGGCCCAACTTTCCCTTCTTCCCAAACCTCCACACACCCTTCATAGGTGAAATCTTGAGCAGAACCTTCTCCCCAACCATGTAAGCAACACCACAGACCTTCCTGTAACCATAACTCTTCTGTCTAGACTGCGCCGTGCAAAGCCGCTCCTGAATCAATATAACCTTCTCCAAAGCATCCTGAACTAAGTTAGCACCCAATAGCATAGCCTCACCCGGCTCAAACTAACCCACCGGAGACCGATACCGTCTCCCATATAAAGCCTCATATAGAGCCATCTGAATGCTCGATTGGTAGCTGTTATTGTAAGCAAACTCCGCGAGTGGTAGAAACTGATCCCAAGAACCTCAAAAATCTATAATATCTTCCAATATCTGAATAGTGCGCTCGGACTGCCCGTCCGTCCGAGGGTGAAATGATATACTTAGTTGAACCTGTGTACCTAATTCTCATTGTACTACTCTCCAAAACTGTGATGTAAATTGCGTTCGGCAGTACGAAATGATAGACAGAGGCACCCCATGTAGGAGAACAATCTCGCGGATATAAATCTCAGCCAACCGCTCCGAAGAATAAGTAGTACCAACTGGAATGAAATGTGCAGACTTGGTCAACCGATCTACAATAACCCAAACAACATCAAACTTTCTCAAAGTCCATGGAAGCCCAACTACGAAATCCATGGTAATACGCTTCTATTTCCACTTCGGAATTTCAAGTCTCTGAAGCAATCCTCCCGGTCTCTGATGCTCGTATTTCACCTATTGACAATTTAGACAACGAGCTACAAACCCAACTATATCTATGTGGATTCGCCTCCACCAATTGTGCTGCCTCAAATCCTGATACATCTTCGCTCCCCCTGGATGAATGGAGTACCATGAACTGTGAGCTTCCTGGAGAATCAACTCACGCAAACTATCTACATTAGGAACACATAGCTTGCCCTGCATCCGTAACACACCATCATCCCCAATAGTGACTTCCTTGGCATCACCGTGTTGAACAGTGTCCTAAAGGACAACCAGATGGGGGTCATCATACTGGCGCTCTTTGATGCGATCATATAAAGAAGACTGAGAACCCACACAAGCCAAAACTCGATTCAGCTCGGAAACATCCAATCTAACAAACTGGTTGGCCAAGACCTGAATATCTATTGATGAAGGATTCTCTACTACCGGTAAATATGCTAAGCTACCCTAACTCTCTGCCTTATGACTCAAGGCATCTGCCACCACATTGGCCTTTCCGAGATGATAGAGAATGGTCATTCTGTTTAAGCAACTCCAACCACCTCAGCTGCCACAAATTAAGATCCTTCTGTTTAAATAAGTGTTGTAGACTCTGGTAATCGGTATAAACCTCACAATAGACACCGTACAAATAATGTCGCCAAATCTTCAAGGCATAAACAATATCTGCTAACTCAAGGTCGTGGACAGGATAATTCTTCTCATATACCTTTAATTGTCTGGACGTATAGGCAATCACCCTATCGTCCTGCATCAAAACCGCGCCAAGGCCAATACGTGACATATCATAATACACAGTATAAGACCCTGAACCGGTAGACAACACTAATACTGGGGCTGTAGTCAAAGCTATCTTGAGCTTATGAAAATTTTCTTCATATTCATCCGACCACCTGAACGGAGCACCTTTCTGGGTCAATTTAGTCATAGGAGACACAATAGACGAGAAACCCTCCACGAAGCGACGATAATAACCATCCAAGCCGAGAAAACCCTGAATCTCAGTAACTGAAGATGGTTTGTGCCAACTCTGAACTACCTCTATTTTATTCGGATCCACCTTAATCCCTTCACTAGACACTATGTGTCAGAAGAATGCCACCGAACTAAGCCAGAACTCAATCTTAGAGAATTTGGCATAAAGTTTGTCTTCCCCCGACCTCTGTAGTACAATACTCAAATATTGTGCATGTTCCTCCTGGCTACGTGAGTACACCAGGATATCATCAATACATACCACGACAAATGAGTCAAGATACGAATAGAATACGCTATTTATCAAGTAGATAAATGCTGCTGGGGCATTGGTTAGTCCAAATGATATCACAAGAAATTCGTAGTGACCATAACGAGTCCTGAATGCCGTCTTTAGAGTATCCGAATCCCGAATTTTCAACTGGTGATACCCTGATCTCAAATCAATTTTGGATAATTCCCCCGCTCCCTGAAGCTGGTCAAATAAGTCATCAATACGCGGTAGGGAATATTTATTCTAAATTGTAACTTTGTTCAACTGCCTGTAATCGATGCACATCCGAATAGTACCATCTTTTTTTTTCACAAACAGAACTGGTGCACCCCAAGGTGACACACTAGGCCTAATAAACCCCTTTTCAAGGAGTTCCTAAACTTGCTCTTTCAATTATTTCAATTCAGCCGGTACCATACGATACGAAGGAATAGAAATGGGATGAGTACCCTGCACCAAGTCAATACCAAAATAAATATCCCTTTCGGGTGGCATACCCGGTAGGTCCACAGGAAATACATCCGGAAAGTCTCTCACTACCGGTACTGAATCAATAGTAGGAGTATCTGCATCAACATCTCTCACAAAATCCAAATATGAAAAACACCCCTTCCCAACCATACATTGAGCTTTCAAATAAGAAATTACCTTGCTGGGAACATGATCTAAAGAACCTCTCCATTCGACCTTCAGCAACCCCGGCATTTCCAACGTCACAGTTTTTGCGTGACAGTCCAGAATAGCATGGCATGGAGACAACCGATTCATACCCAGGATTATATCAAAATTAACTATACTGAGCAATAGGAGATCAACTCTAGTCTTCAATTGCCCAATAGATACCACACATGACCGATACACACGGTCCACGATAATAGTATCACCCACCGGCGTAGATACAAGAACAGGTGAAACTAAGGACTCACGGGGCATATCCAAGTAATGAGTAAAATACGATTACATATATGAATAAGTAGAACCAGGGTCAAATAATATAAAAGCCTCACTATGGCACACTGAGACAATACATGTGATCACTGCATCTGAAGCAACATCATCTGGTCTGGCATGGAAAGCATAAAATCGGGCCTGACTGCCACCTGATCGTCTTCCTCCTCTTAGGTGACCCCTAACTGATTAAGCCCTACCCCAAACTGGCTGGGTGGGTGGCGTAACTGCTGGTGCTGGTGCCATCCGCCGAGAACTCTATTTTGGAGCCCTACTCAACAACGTAGGACAACCTTTCTTGTCATGATCAAGTTCTCCGCACTCGAAATAACCCCTCCTCTTACGGATCTTCTGCTCCTGATAACCCGAGGAATTACCTGTAGAAGCCTGAGCGGACAAGGCATGATGAGAACTCTATGCTGGTAGTGCACTAAATAAAGACCGGCCTGAGTGAGCACTATAAGAACCATGGCTAGTTGATGCACCACGATGAGCTGGACGAGTCGTCTGAGTGGGCCCATAAGGGCGACCCTGCTATGGTAAGACTGTCCCCCAGAAGGTATCCCACCAAAACAACCCGAACCTCAAGGCCTCTAAGCCTCCTTGTCACTACGCTCATAGCTACGGACCACCTCTATCTGTCGAGCAATGTCAACCACCTCTTCAAAAGTGTCACCAGATACCCTCTCTCTAGTCATAAGAAAACGTAGCTGATATGTGAGGCCATCAATGAACCTCCTAATTCTCTCCCTATCAGTGGAAACCAACTAAACTGTGTGACGAGCCAATGCAGAAAATCTCCTTTCATACTGTGTCACAGACATACCATCCTGACGTAAATGCTCAAACTGTCTGCGCAACCCCTCTCTGCGAGACTGTGACACGAACTTCTCCAAAATGATAATAGAGAACTCATGCCATGTAAGAGGTACTGCACTGACCAACCTGCACCTCTCATAAGCCTCCCACCATCTGAAGGCGGCCCCAGAAAATTAAAAAGTAGTGAACAAGACCCCACTGGTCTCCAAAATACCCATTGTCTGAAGCATCAGCTGGCACTTATCCAAAAAACCCTGAGCATCCTCTGACTCAACACAACTAAATGATAGAGATCGAAGCCTCCCAAATATCTCAAGTCTCATATGCTCATCATCTGCCATAACAGGGACTACCAGGGCATGTACAGCTGCAGCCGGCTGGAATGGTAGTGCCCTTAGTATCTAAAGTTCCTGCACTACCTGCTCTGGAGCACGGGCAATAGGGGTGTGAGTACCTCCCCCGGCCTGAGAAGTGGCTAGTGCGGCCTAGCCGAAACCACCTGAGCAAGGCCAGTGCAAACTGTCAATATATGAGCTAAAGCCTCTTGTAGGCTTGGAATATCAATGGGCACAACTAGTGCCTGAGCGGGTCCCGTCGACAAAACTACATTTGGAATCTGCTCCTGAGTTGGAGCAACTGGTGCGGCTACAGGTGCTGCTCCAACTGGTGTACGAGCGACACCTCGACCTTTACCTCGACCCCAACCTCTCGTGGTCCTAACTTGTGGCATTGGTGGCTGAACGTCCGATCCGGTAGTATGTGTTCTCACCGTCTGTGAGAGAATAGAATAACATAATTTTAGTTTTACAGAATCAACAAGTTCACACGATAGAATACGAGAAGGTGAAATTTTCCTAAGGGTTTAGCAACCTCTCGAAAATAAGTAAAGAATGCTCCGTACCGATCCGCAAGACTCTACTAAACCTGCTCATGACTCGTGATACATATGTAACCTAGGCTCTGATACCAACCTATCACGACCCAAAAATTGTAACCTGTCGTGATGGAGCCTATCTCAATACTAGGCAAGCCGACAACCTCAATAAGCCACATTTTTCTCTTAAGTTAGAAATAGTAGTATTTGAATTTCCATACAAAAATCTGACAAATTACTGACATAAGATACATTCCCAAAACCCGGTGTCACTGAGCACATGAGTATCTAAATGATATCAAATTCTGACTGATAAAAATAACTGTCTGAAAAATATAGAACAATACAACAACAGAAAAGAAGAGAGTCAAGGTCTGCAGACGCCAAGCAGCTACCTCGATATTCTCTACAAATAAAGTTGCGAAAAACTAGCAATTACCGTGTCTGGATATACCTGGATCTGCACACATGGTGCAGGGTGTAGTATGAGTACAACCAACTCAGCAAGTAAAAATACTAAATAAAGAGCTGAAGATAGTGGCGAGCTTCACAGTTGAGTGATATTACAGTAATTTCCAACATAAGATTTAGGCATGCTTTCATGTTCAACATTTAAAACTAAACAGCAATTTCATATCTAGTTCGACTGAAAAAGAAGATAATATCTTTCAGAAATTTCTAACAAAGTGATATATGAAAATTGTTGTGCAATAAGAATAAAATCAAATGCATCCTCTCAGGACCACAGTCACTCAGCCGTTTCATTCACTTAGCACTCGAACTTAATAGGTACCTGCGCTCACTGGGGGCATGTACAGACTCTAGAGGGGCTCTTACAACCCAAGCGCTATAATTTGCACGGATAACTCACGTGCTGCACAGACAACTCACGTGATATAGTATCAATATCTGGATCAGCACGGACAACTCACGTGTTGCACGAACAACTCACGTGCTATAGTATAATATATGGATCCCACGGACAACTCACGTGTTGCACAGACAACTCGCGTGCTATAATATAATATCTCACAATCAGGCCCTCGGCCTCACTCAGTCATAAATCTCTCCAGTCTCTCGGGCTCTCAATAATCATGAAAAATCAGCCCAAACAACAATGATATGATACATCAATAAGGAACAATAGAGACTGAGATAAAATAAACAAGTAAATTCTTTATCCTGCTATGCCCTTACAACAAGAATTGGTGTACTAAAGCCTCGTATCTAGCCACAATTAATTCGATTCAGTCAATACCAATTATTGAAATTAATTCTATAAGGAAATACTAATTTTACCAATAAAATTTGAAATTTAACTCAAACATTGCCCATGGGGCCCATGTCTCTGAACCCGACAAAAGTTATAAAATATGAACGCCCATCCAACCACGAGTCCAACCATACAAATTTTATCAAATTCCGACATCAATTCGACCCTCAAATCTTCAATTAAAGTCTTTGAAGATTTCTACCATGTTCAACCCAATATTTACCCATTTGAATTCAACAATCTTTCCATAAACCTTATTGATACGTATAAATAATACTCTTACACCCAAGAATCATACTCCTAATCACCCATATTTACCCCAAAAATCAAAATTAAAGAATTGGGGGAAGAAATCCTTACCTCTTTGAAGCCCAAGCAAGATCCTTGTGAAATATTGAAACCTTGAACAAGAATTGATGGACAAATGGCTTAGTCTTCACTTTCTCTCTCTAAGATGCTCTCACCTCTCTCTAAAATATCAAATGAAACCCTTCAAAATGACCCATAATAGTGTTTTATAAGAATGGGGGATGGTTTATAAAACCAGAAAAATAAAATCCCGAAACACACTCTGCGGTTGCATATGCAATCACAGAATTGGTATGTGGTCCGCATATTGGCCGCAAATATTGATGCCAAAATCGGGGGTTGCCTGCGTGGGTCTGCGGTAATTATGCAGCCCGCAGACCCGTTATGCGATTGCAAATTGCAGCGCAGACTTGTTCTGCGGTCGCATAATGCACCGCATAACTTCCCTCCGGAACTCCCAAGTTGATTCTGCGATAGGTTTTGCGGTCCGCAAAACGATTATGCAGTCGCATAATTGACAGCACAATGGTCCTCAAACTTGGCTCATTTCTACTTCACTCTGCGGCCATTATACGGTCTGCAGAGTGATTCTGTGATTACATAATGGACCGTATAAATGCATTTTTCTGCCACAAATATTTCTTTACTGCCTAGTATATTGTTCAACCCAAATTTCTAGAATCTTTGTACTAATTTATCTACCTCGGCACTACAAAACCTTAATTTCCTTAGCAAAATTCTCCGGGGTCGTTACACATAAGTCAACATCCGGTCAACCCTTTCAATTTAAGTTCTAAACCTTGGAACTAAGTGTTCCAAATCATTCCAAAACCTCATCGGATCAGAACCAATTACCCCTCGAAAGTCACATAATGAATGCAAAGCATAAATTGAGCAGTAAATATGGGAACAGGGTTGTAATACTCAAAACGACCGGCCGGGTCATTACATTTTATTAGACTCTATTGTATAGAGATACTAGTTTCCTTCTGTAGTGACTTATGATATTTCGGGTTTTGGGAATACTGTGTATTGCTGGAGTGATGGATATTGTACGTACCAAGCGGCATTGTTAGCAGTTATTTAGCTATCTGTTTTAGTTAGTTGTTAAGTTTTACTTCCATTTTGTTATTTTCATATTTTGTTAGGCTTACCTAGTCGTAGAGACTAGGTGCCGTCATGACGTCTTACGGAGGGAGAATTGGGTCGTGACATATACGAAGTGGCATGGCATTATCCTTCGTGAATAATAATATATATGAATGGTACGGCATCATCCTTCATGCTTTATACTTTTTCTCACATGATATTATATACAAAATGGTGCGACATCACTCTTCATGTTTTACACTCCCCCTAACATGATAATGTAAATGAACTGGCACGGCATCACCCTTCATTCTTTACACTCTTCCTTACCAAGCATATGTATATTATTAACCAGCAAGGTGGGAAACATAAATAACAACAAGGAGAGTGTTTAAACGAATGTTCCAATTTAACATTTATCATGTCTTTCAAGTCAATAATAATTCAATAAATCTCAAGTACTTAATTACTCAAGTATTTCAACAAGTCTCAAAAATGATCTTCCACTCAAGTATAGAATTCAAAATCTCAAGAATAACGGTCGTAGCGTCATTTTTGGGATTAAATATAATAACGACCGGATTTAGTACATCAATTATTTCAAAAAAGTGCGTCAAGTTTTAATCAAATTATAATAAGCCATATCATGGTTTCTTGCATTTAATATCATATTCATATAAATCTAGAAGTCAAAGTAGACATGAAATAGGAGTGTCACATAATTCTACAAAGCACAATAAGTCGTATAATTTACCCCCTAGCATGATTAACCCTGGCACATGCATATATGCTCGTCACCTCATATATGTATCACTCTCGCATGTAGAAAACAACGGTAATTAGTAGGGAAATTCCCTCAATAAAGTTAGGCAAAACACTTACCTCAAACAAGCCAATCCAATACCGAGCAAACTAATCAATTGATCCAGGGATTTTATTCAACACGTATACACTTCTGAACGCCTTTCTATCTTCTCACTTCAAAGCCAACGATCCGAAACTGAAATTCACCCCTTAATGACACTACAATGATCCACTATGCTAAGCAACTTTAATCTATAATATCAACATCCAATGGAACCAACATTAGTAACAAATTCCATAGTTTAAGCCACTTAGACATTTTATCAAATACCTAGTAGGCATAAATCTCTACACCTCTTAACCATAGAATTAGTTCATCCAGCTACCATCATTTACCAAAAGTTTATCACACCTTCATTCTTTAACAATTTATACTTCCAACATCCATGTGTGACCAACCATTCACACCCAACCAACAAAATTCCATAAAATAATTACTTTTTAATCTCTACAAATGGTTATGCATTTAAATTGGGAACGTATGGCTTCCAATCAATATCCCATAAGTTCCAATACTTAATTCATACTCATATTCCCATAATAAATCCAGGAATGTAAGTCTAAGGGTGTAGGATTACTTTTGGCAGATATGTTGCCAAAACCCTCTTTTGAGTTCTTGAAGCAATTTCTTGAAGATCTAAGGATTTCACGGAGGATTGAGTTAGTTTTAGGGTGGAATTGATGGAATGAAACACCAAATTAGTAGGGATTACTCAGCTTGAAGATGGGGGGAGTTGAAGGTCTGGAGAGAGTGGAGCAATCCCCCAAAATTCTGCCAAGAGGAATGGGAAAAAATGAACCCCGAAATGAATATATAATATTCCGAGCACCACAGGTAGCGTGGGGCGCTACATGTGGCCCAGTTTCCATAACCTCAAAAATCCCATCGCCAGGGCTAGCACCCCACGCTACCCTGGGCGCTGGTGAAAGGATGTTTTTCTATTTCGCCCGGGTCAAGGTTATTTCGGAAACCACCGCTTTCACACAAGATTTATTCAAGAATTTCCCCAAGGTACCAAACCTAAAAATCACGAATCACGCATCGATTCAAGCCTAAGAAACTTATGAACTTTCGAATTTAAACTTCTACATTCGATGTCGAAACCTATCAACTCAAGTCCGATTGACCTCAAAATTTGCAGACAAGTCATAAATGATATAAAGGACCTATCAAAATTTTCAAAGTTGGATTCCAACCCCGATATCAATAAAGTCAACTCCCGGTCAAACTTCCAAACCTTCCATTTCTAACTTTCGACATTTCATGCCAAAATCAACTACAGACTTCCAAATAAATATCCGGACACACTCCTAAGTCCAAAATTATCATACGGAGCTATTGGAACCATCAAACTCCATTCCGGAGTCGTTTGCACAAAAGTCAAACTCCGGTCAACCATTTTCATTTAAGCTTCCAACATGAAATTTATTCTTCCGAACTAATCCTGAAACACTTGAAACATCAAAACCGACGATTCACAAACGTCATAATACACCATATGAATCTATTCAAGACTTCAAGTTGCTGAAAGGGGCGTAAATGTTGAAAATGATAAGTCGAGTCGTTACATCACAACTTCCAAATCTTACATGTGTGGCACCTCGTGCTCACATTAGCAATCACCCTCGCACGGTAAAGTGCAAACAGCAATAACGAAGCTAAACAAAAAGTCACAAACGCATGATAACATTACACAATAACTCCCAAAATCAAATAGCAAGGGCAATTTATAAATAAAGACACGATTACCAAGAATTAGTTAATAATTAATGCATGAAACAGATAAGGCATGAATTCAACAAGTAATTATAATTAACAAATCTTTCATTTAATTGGAAGTTTGGTACATAGAAAGATGAATCGTCTATCTATACTATATTAAAAGCACGAAGGCCCTAAGCGAAATGTCTTTTGCCTTTTTTACCCTTTAAAAACAGATTTAATACTAGACAAAATAGTCATTTAATTATTTTTCTAATATTTAGGATTTAAAATCAATTAAAATTTTGTTTTATATATCTTTCCTTATTAAAATTATGTAAGAAATCTTGTTTAAGACTTTAAAATTAATTAAAAGTTACCTTATATAAATCTTTTTCTTATTTAAAGTTTTTTTCCTTTAATTTGATCCTTTCATGTGTTCAAGTTTTCAAACGGAATAATTACGAGAGCTCTATTTTAAAGCTTCTATCTTTTATTAATTTATATATATAACCGTCAGGCAAGCCAACAGTGATTGACCAATTTAATAACTCATTCTAGTACTTTGAAATAATAGTTTTTATTAATTAAATAGCATGAAATAGAATTTCCATGGTGAATGTTAATATTTACACGAACTACAATGATGAACAATGTCACGACCCAAATTCATCTATAGGTCGTGATGGCACCCAACATCCCAGCTAGGCAAGCCAACTAATGATTTATACATATATTCATTTCTCTTAAAAATTATCCGAGTAATAAAACTCACCGTACTTGCAAAAATTAAAACAATGTGAGAAATAAGATAAATTAAAACCCAAGTAAAATAATTAAATCCAAAAATTCTACTATTGTGCCAAGACCTAGTATTATAAATGTATGAGCATCTAGTAGATTCTACAAAATTCTAAATACTATCTGAAATAAAATAGATAGAATACAAATACAAGAAGAGACACTAGTTGCTGCAGAACAGCTGAAAAAGGCAGCTCACCACTAAGTCTCTGGATATCGTGGGTGCGCGCCGATAGGTCCTCCGATAGTACCTGTCTCAGCTCCTGCACAAAATATGCAGCAAGCATAGCATGAGTACATAAACAATGTGTACCTAGTAAGTATCAAGCAGAAATAATTAATTCCTTACATTTCAATAGTTTCCAATTTATCAATCGCCATCACAAGCTGCAATTAAAATATCAAGGTATCGTGTAATTATTATTTTTAGGCACAATTTCTGCTGAGGTCGTACGGCCCGATCTAGAGTGTCATGTACACTACAGAGGGGCGTGCGGCACGATCCGTAGTTGCATCTATATTGCTGAGGCGTTCGGCCCGCTCCACAAGAAAGGAGGACATTTTCTTATGAACCTTCGGAATGAGAAGTTATTATAATATTAACACATATGATGTTCAATTTCTGTTAAAAATTAAATAATTTACACAAACAATTCAAGTATATGAAGTTACGATCTTTTACTATTTCCTCTAATAATTTACAATACAATTCCAATAATTTAATTAAAAAGAAGATGCAATTATCACAAGTAATTCATGGTTTGAGTCCTAAACTACCCGGACATAGCAAAATTAGTAGCTAAGTACGGACTCTCGTCACCTCGTGCGTACGTAGCCCTCACAATTAGCAAAAATTATTAATTCAAATCACCTATGGGGTAAATTCCCTCTTACAAGGCTAGACAAGAGACTTACCTTGTCTCAAAGCCCACTTTCGATCACAATGTCGCGTAAAATTCCCAATTAGGTGCCCAAAAATCCGAAACTATCCAAATGTTATATAAAATAATTAATACATGCTCAATAATTTAAAGTTAGACTATTAAATTAATTACCCAACCCAAAATGATAAAAATTTTAAAATTCACCTCGGACCTAAGTGCCCGAATTTCGGAAAGTTTTGGAGGAAATCATTACCCATAATCTCAAGAACTCAAATATACAATTTCCATCCAATTCCATAACCATTTTCGTGGTTAAAATGTCGTTTTTATAAAAATCTAGGTTTTTTATCTAAACCCTTGATTTTCAAAATTTACAGGTTATAATCTACCCATAATCTAAGTATTTAACTTCTTCGCTAATGCGTAGGCCAAAAATCCTGGGCTTCGCGAATTTACAGGTTACAGTCCTCCTTCGCTAACGCGTAGGCCAAAAATCCTGGGCTTCGTGAATGCGTCACTCTCCACGTGAACACGAAGGGAAATTGCCCAGTTCCCACTTTTCCTTCTTCGCGAACGTGAGGGTCCTTCCGTGTTCGCGAAGAACGAAACCACAACTGGAAATTCTGGTTTTACCAACTTAGATCCAGGTGGTTCAAAACTCACCCGAGCCCCCCGGGACCCTGTCCAAATGTGCCAACAAGTTTTAAAACATAACAAGGACTTGCTCAAACTCTCAAAACATGTAAATCAACAATGAAACTAAGAATCGCACCCCAAAACTGAATTGGATCAAAATATAAACTTCAAGTTTCTAAATTCTTCCGAACGCGCCGAATCATATTTATACTACCCGAAATGATGCCAAATTTCGCATGCAAGTCTTAAACCACCATACGGGACTATTCCCAGACTCGGAATTCCAAACGTACTTCAATTACTCCAAATCCTACTCCAAACCTAATTTAAAGAACCTTAAACCTTTAAATAGTTGATTTTCACTATTAAGCGCTGAAACGCTCTCGGGTTGTCCAAAACCCGATTCAAACATACTCCCAAGTCCAAAATCATCATATGAACCTATTGGAAATGTCAAATCTCGATTCCGGGGTTGTTTTCGCAAAATGTTGACCGAAGTCAAACTTGGCATTTTAAAGCCGGGTTAAAGAACTAAGTGTTTTGACTTCAACCCGAACACTTCCAAATCCGAAACCAACCATCCCCGCAAGTCATAAATTAATAAAAGCACATACGGGGAGTTTTATTTAGGGGAACAGGGTTCTAAAAGGAAAAATGACCGGTTGGGTCATTACATTCTCCACCTCTTAAACAAACATCCGTCCTCGAACGGGTTTAGAATTATACCTGAAGTGATGAATAAGTGTGGATATCTGCTCTGCATGTCCTCCTCGGCCTCCCAAGTCGCTTCCTCGACTAGTTTTCCCCTCTACTAGACTTTTACTGCAATAATCTTCTTGGACCTCAACTGGAGAACTAGTTTATCCACAATGGCAACTGGTTCCTCTTTATAACCCAAACTCTCATCTAGCTGAACTGTGTTGAAGTCTAACACATGCGATAGGTTGGTACAATACTTCCGTAGCATAGATATATGCAAAATCGGATGAACTCCTAATAGACTGGGAGGCAAAGCAAGCTCATAAGCAACCTCCCCAACTCGTCTAAACACCTTAAATGGGCCTATAAACCTTGGGCTCAACTTGCCCTTTTTCCCAAATCTCATGATTCCCTTCATTGGCGAAACCTTCAAGAGAACTTTTTCACCCACCATAAACGATAAATCATGTGCTTTCTGATCCGCGTAACTTTTCTGTCTGGACTGTGCTGTACGAAGTCGCTCCTGAATCAACTTTACCTTTTCCAAGGCATACTTTACCAAATCAGTACCATGTAACTAAGCCTCACCGGGCTCAAACCATCCGATGGGCGAACGACATCGCCGACCATATAAAGCCTCAAATGGAGCCATTTCTATGCTGGATTGGTAACTGTTGTTATAAGAAAACTCTACCAAAGGCAAGAAACGATCCCATTAACCTCCAAAGTCAATCACACATGCCCCGCTATGACTGCCCTTCGATCTGCAGATGAAAGGTTGTGCTGAGCTCTACATGGGTCCCAAATTCACTCTATACTGATCAGCAAAAATGGAAAGTAAACTAAGGGCCTCTATCGGATACGATGGAAATTGGAACACTATGCAACCAAACTATCTCCTGTATATAAATCCGGGCCAACTTCTCTAAAGTATTCATAGTCACCACCGGAGCAAAGTGTGCCGACTTGGTCAACCTGTTGACAATGACCCAAACTGCATCAAACTTCCGCAAGGTTTTCGGCAACCCAACTACAAAGTCCATAGTAATGCGTTCCCATTTTCACTCGGGTATAGTCATCTGTTGAAGTAGGCCACCTGGCCTCTTGTGCTCATATTTAACTTGCTGTCAATTTAGATACCTAGCTACATACTCAACTATGTCCTTCTTCATCCTCTGCCACCAATAATGTTGCCTCAGGTCACGATACATCTTCGTAGCACCTGGGTGAATAGAATACCGAGAACTGTGTGCCTCCTCTAGAATCCCTTTCCTTAGTCCATCCACATTAGAAACACATAGACTATCTTGGAGTCGCAGAACCCCATCCGCGCCAATAGTGACTTCCGTTGCACTACCCTGCAGTATTGTTTCTCGAAGAACCAATAAGTGTGGATCATCAAAATGGCGAGCCTTGATCTGCTCAAATAGTGAAGACTAGGCCACAACACATGCAAGAACTCGGCTGGGCTCTGAAATATCCAGTCTCACAAGTCTGTTAGCCAAGGACTGAATATCCAAAGCTAATGGCCTCTCCTTTACTGAAATGAAAGCCAAACTACCCATACTCTCCATCTTTCTACTCAAGGCATCTGCAACTACATTTGCTTTGCCCGAATGATACAAGATAGTAATATCATAATCTTTTTGTAACTCAAGCCATCTACACTGTCTCAAATTTAGGTCCCTCTGCTTGAACAAATGCTGCAAACTGCGATGATCAGTGTAAACCTCACAAGACACCCATAAAGATAATGCCTCCAAATCTTAAGAGCGTTAACAATTGCAGCTAACTCCAAACCATGTACCAGGTATTTTTTCTCGTGGGGTTTCAGCTGACGTGAGGCATATGCAATAACTCGCCCTGCCTGCATTAATACACAACCCAAACCAACGTGTGAAGCATCACAATACACTGTGTGCATCCCCGAACAGGAAGGCAACACTAACACTGGTGTTGTATTCATTATTGTCTTGAGCTTCTGGAAGCTCACCTCGCAATCATTGGACCATCGGAATGGAGTACCCTTCTGTGTTAATTTGGTCAAAGGTGCTGAAAAAGATGAAAAACCCTCCACAAACTGACGATAATAACCTACTAAACCTAGGAAACTCCTGATCTCAGTCGCCGAAGTGGGACGATGCCAATTCTAAACTGCCTCGATTTTTTTGGGATCAACTTTAATGCCCTCGCCCGATACAATATGCCCCAAGAATTCTACAGAATTTAGCCAAAACTCACATTTGGAGAACTTAGAATATAGCTTTTGTTCCTGCAGTGTCCGAAGTACCACTCTCATATGTTGCTCATACTCTTCCCTACTGTGCGAGTAAATCAAAATATCATCAGTGAAGACAATAACAAACGAATCAATATATGGTCTGAATACCTTGTTCATCAAATCCATGAATGTCGTCGGGGTGTTAATCAAGCCATAAGACATCACCAGAAATTCATAATGACCATATCTAGTTCAGAAAGAAGTCTTCCGAACATCCGAATCCCGAATCTTCAACTGATGGTACCCCGACCTCAAGTCGATCTTAGAAAACACCCTAGCACTCTGCAACTGGTCAAATAGATCATCAATACGCGACATCGGGTACTTGTTCTTAATAGTGACTTTGTTCAATTGCCGATAATTAATACACATTCGCATCGTTCCATCCTTCTTCTTCACGAATAATACAGGTGCACCCCAATGAGATACACTCGGTCTGACAAACCCTTTGGCTAGTAACTCCTTAAGCTGTTCTTTCAATTCCTTCGATTCTTTTGGAACCCTGCGATACGGTGGGATAGATATTGGCTGGGTATCTGGAGCCAAGTCAATACAGAAATCAATATCATGATATGGTGGCATGCCTGGAAGATCTGAAGGAAATACATTGGAGAACTCCCGAACTACAGGCATTGAATTAATAGTCGGAGTCTATACAGTAGTATCCCGAACATAGGCTAGATAAGCCAAACAACCCTTCTCGATCATATGTCGAGCTTTTAGAAAGGAAATAACCTAATTAGATGCGCTGACAGATGAACCCTTCCACTCCAACCTAGGCAATTCCGGCATTCTCAAAGTAACAGTCTTAGCATGGCAATTTAGGAAGGCATGATATGGGGATAGCAAGTCCATGCCCAGGATAATCTCGAAGTCGGTCATATTAAGCAGCAGAAGATCTGCTCTAGTCTCATAACCACAAAATGTAACAAACCATGACCGATAGATCTAATCCACAACAACAAAATCACCCAAAGGAGTGGACACATAAACATGAGTACTCAAGGACTCACGAGAAAAACCCAGGAAATGAAAAAATAGAGATGATACATATGAATACATAGATCCTGGATCAAATAATACGGAGGCATCTTTTCCACAAACAGAAATAATACCTGTAATCACTACATCTGAGGCCTCTGGATCTGGTTTGGCCGAAAAGGCATAGAACCAAGCTGAAGCATCACCTGGCTGGCCTCCACCTCTAGGACGACCCCTACTTACCTACCCTCCACCTTTGGATGGTCGAATGGCTGGTAGAGCAACTTGTGCAGTAATCATAGGTTGCTAACCATGCTGCACTGGTCTACCCAGAAGCCTGGGGCAGAATCTTCGTATGTGACTGAAATCCCCACACTCGTAACAACTTCCCGGTGTGATGGGCTGCTGGCTAGAAGTCTGGCCCTGGTGACCTGAATATCCACCGGAAGAACCCTGAATAGCTGGTGGGCGATAAGAACTTTCCGCCATAGCACTTAAATAAGGTCGCACTGGGGCACCCCGAGGAGGTGGTGGTGCTGGATATGGGGGCCTGCTAGACTGCCCTGTCACGAACTGACCTCTACCCCCAGACGGGGCACCTATGACTTGATCTCGGCTACGCTGACACACACCCTTAATCCTTTGTGCTATCTCCACAACCAGCTCATAAGAAGTCCCCATCTCAACCTCTCGGGCCATAGTAGCCTGAGTGTTAGTATGTAAACCCGCAACAAACCTTCGTACTATCTCTGCCTCAGTAGGGAGTATCATAAATGCATGGAGAGATAACTCAGAGAATCGCGCCTCATAATCGGTCACTGACATCTGACCAAGCTAGAGCTACTCAAACTGGAATCGCAACTCTTCCCTCTAGCATGGTGGAATATACCTGTCCAGGAAAATATGGGTGAATCTGTCCCAAGTCATGGGAGGAGAATCTGCTGGTCTGCCAAGAAGATAAGACTTTCACAATCTACGGGCTCTGCCCTCCAGCTGAAAAGTAGCATAGTCTACCCCATGAGACTTCAATATACTTATGTTGTGCAATTTGTCCCTGCACCGATCAATGAAATCCTGGGGATCCTCATGTTGCTCACCCCCAAAGATAGGAGGATGTAGTCTAGTCCATCTGTCCAACAGCTTCTGTGCCTCGGTGGCCGCAGCTGGTCTGGGCTCAGGTGTAGCTGCTGCCACTGGCTGGACTCCACCAACGGGTAGTGCACCCAGGGTCTGATATACAGCAGTTGCGTGTCCATGAGCCTGTGCGGTAGGGGTCTGAGCTCCCCCGCCTGCCTGAGATGTTATTGGGTCTGCCGGAAATAAACTGACATGAGTCATAGTGTCCATGAACTGCAACATATGTCCCATGACCTCCTGGAATCCCGGCGAAGACGTGAAATCCACCGGATCTCGCTCGGCTACGGGCACATCGCCCTGTTCCTAAATAATAGGATCCTCTGCTGGGCCTACTGGTGGCATAACTAGAACAATTCTAGGACGTCCTTGTCCCCTACCACGAGCTGGAGCCTTCCCTCGGCCTCTGCCTCGACCTCTAGCAACATGGGGAGTAGCTCTTCCCGGGTCTAGAACCTCTTTAGAGCGCGTTCTCACCATCTGTGAGAGAATAAGAGAAAGATATGTAGTACTACATTATTTGCACGATGGGAGATGAAGAAAGATAGTTTTCCTAACACCCTATAGCCTCTCGAAGATAAGTACAGACGTCTTCGTACCGATCCACAAAACTCTATTAGGCCTACTCATAACTTGTGAGACCTACGTGAACCTAGTGCTCTGATACCATGATGTCATGACCCAAATTCACCTATAGGTCATGATGGCGCCCAACATCTCTGCTAGACAAGTCAACTAATGATTTAAACATATATTCATTTCTTTTAAAAATTATCCGAGTAATAAAAATCGTCGTACTTGCAAAAATTAAGACAATGTGAGAAATAAGATAAATAAAAACCCAAGAAAAATAATTAAATCCAAAAATTCTACTAGTGTGTGCCAAGACCTGGTGTCACGAATGTATGAGCATCTAGTCGATTATACAAAATTCTAAATATTGTATGAAATAAAATAGACAGAATACAAATACAAGAAGAGGCACTAGTTGCTGCAGAACGGCTCAGAAAGGCAGCTCACCACTAAGCCTCTGGATATCGTAAGTGCGCATCGATAGGTCCTCCGATAGTACCTGTCTCAGGTCCTGTATAAAAAGTGCAGCAAGTGTAGTATGAGTACGTAAACAACGTGTACCCAATAAGTATCAAGCCTAATCTCGATTAGGTAGTGACGAGAGGTCGACTTTGACACTCACTATGGGTCAAAAATATTACAATAGAATATAACAATTTAAACATGATTTTCAGGTGAACAACAATAATTTTCTTAACAAGAAGAAATAACTAATTCCTTATATTTCAATAATTTCCAATTTATCAATCGGCTTCACAAGCTGCAATTAAAATATCAAGGTATCATCTAATTATTATTATTAGGCACGATTTCTGCCGAGGTCGTACGGCCCGATCCAGAGTGTCATGTACATTGCCGAGAGACGTGCGGCTCGATCCATAGATGCATCTATACTGCCGACGTGTTCGGTCCGCTCCATAAGAAAGGAGGACATTTTCTTATGAACCTCCGGAATGAGAAGCTATTATAATATTAACACAAAGGATGTTCAATTTCTGTTAATAATTAAATAATTTACACAAAAATGCAAGTATATGAAGTCTGATCTTTTACTATTTCCTCAAACAATTTACAATACAATTCCAGTAATTTAATTAAATAGAAGATGCAATTATCACAAGTAATTCAAGGTTTGAGTCCTAAACTACCCGGACATAGCATAATTAGTAGCTACGTACAGACTCCCGTCACCTCGTGCGTACGTAGCCCCCACAATTAGCAACAATTATTAATTCAAATTACCTATGGGGTAAATTTTCTCTTACAAGGTTAGACACGAGACTTACCTTATCTTAAAGCCCACTCCGGAACATAATATCGCGTCAAATTCCCAAATCGGTGCCGAAAAATTTGAAACTATCCAAATATTATATAAAATAATTAATATATGCTCAATAATTCGAAGTTAGACTATTAAATTAATTATCCAACCCAAAATGGTAAAATTTATAATATTCACCCCGGGCCCACGTGCCCGGATTCCGGAAATATTTGGAGAAAATCGTTATCCATAATATCAAGAACTCAAATATACAATTTCCATCCAATTCCATAACCGTTTTCGTGGATAAAATTTCATTTTTATAAAAATCTAGGTTTTTCATCTAAACCCTTGATTTTCAAAATTTACAGGTTATAATCTACCCATAATCTATGTATTTAACTTAAAGTGTGTAGAATTAACTTACCTTCAAGTTGCTAGTGGAAATCCCTTCTCAAAAAGCTCTAAAAGCGCCCAAGAATGGAAGAAATGGGGTTAAAAATGGTGAAATTCCGTTTTTAAGACATTCTACCCAGCACTGTTGACCCCTTCTTCGCGAACGCGGTCAGTGCCTCGCGTTCGCGAAGGCAAAAATTGACTGCCTTAAAATTTACCCTTCATGAACGCGACAGGAATCTCACGAACGCGAAGGCTTACTGGCTTGCCCTTCGCGAACGCGTGAGCTCCCTCGCGGACGGATAGGGTAATTTCACCCCGGCCCCAGTCCTTATTGGCGAACGCGAGTAGACCTTCGCGAATGCATAGGCCAAAAATCCTGGGCTTCGTGAATGCGTCACTCTCCATACGAACGCGAAGGGAAAGTGCCTAGTTCTAACTTTTCCTTCTTCGTGAACGCGAGGGTCCTTCTGCGTTCGCGAAGAATGAAACCAGAACTGGAAATTCTGGTTTTTCCAACTTAGCTTCGAGTGGTTCAAAACTAACCCGAGCCCCCCGGGACCCCATTCAAATGCGCCAATAAGTTTGAAAACATAACACGAATTTTCTCAAACTCTCAAAACACGTAAATCAACAACGAAACTAAGAATCGCACCCCAAAACTGAATTGGATCAAAATATGGACTTCAAGTTTCTAAATTCCTCCGAACGCGCCGAATCATACTTATACTACCCGGAATGACGCTAAACTTTGTGTGCAAGTCTTAAACCACCATACGGGACTATTACCAGGCTCACAATACTAAACGGACTTCAATTACTCCAAATCCTGCTCCAAACCAAACTTAAATAACCTTAAACCATTAATAGTTGATTTTCACTATTAAGCGTCGAAACACTCCCGGGTTGTCCAAAACCCGATTCGAACATACGCCCAAGTCCAAAATCATCATACAAACCTATTGGAACCATCAAATCCCGATTCCGATGTCCTTTTCTCAAAATGTTGACCAAAGACAAACTTGGCCTTTTAAAGCCAGATTAAAGAACTAAGTGTTCCGATTTCAACCCGAATATTTCCAAATCCCGAACCAACCATCCCCGCAAGTCATAAATTAATAAAAGCACATATATGGAGTTATATTTAGGGGAACGGGATTCTAAAAGTCAAAATGATCAGTTGGGTCATTACAAAAAACCTGTAGGAACCCCCAAAACCCGGTGTCACAAGTGCATGAGCATTTTATTTCTAAGGAGTACAATAACAATACAACATCTGTCCCGAATGTAGTAAGATAGTATAAAATAAACAGTACAATGTAGACTCGGTGGACTGCGATACGTAGCCTAGGATACAGCTCACATAAAATCTCCTCGCAGGTGCGCCTACGCGCCAAGGTGATCAATAAATGAACTTGTCAGATCCTGCACATTTAGTGCAAAAGTGCAGCATGAGTACGTAAATCAACGTGTATCTAGTAAGTATCTATCCTAACTCCAGATAAGTAGTGACGAAGATGTCGACATCGGCACTTACTAAAGGTTCAATTAAAATAATGTAATAAAACATAAGAAGATATGAGGCATACATCAATGATTGGGTAAATCTGTAAGTTACAAAACCTTCCAATTTATTCTTTCAAAGCATGAATTTCTAAATATTGTATTCTACCTTAATAGCTCAGAAAAATATCAAGTGTCATTATCAAATAAATAAGGAAGACCATATAAATTTTCGGGCATCAGTGGAGAGATTAGCTCGTGAATATTAGAAATAGTAACGATATAATGCACGGTTTTGCCGAGGTCGTTCGGCCCGATCTAGAATAATGTGTACACTGCCGATGGTCAAGCGACACGAACCATAGATGCATCTATATACTGCCGAAGTGTTAGGCCAGCTCCACAAGAAAAGGAAGGAAGTTACCGAATCACGAGACACATGTTTACAATATAGCACATGAGCACAAAATGGATATAATCTTTACCATTTCTCAAATAACTCGTTGACAACTCAAAGTGTTAAGGCTTGACCTAGTATACATATATTTATTTCTAAATTAATTTCATTTATAACTTCAATTAATTAAGTCAGTAAAAAATGAGTTCAAATAATTCAAATATTACATGAAAAGTTCCTAAGTCTACCCGGACATAAACATGTTGTAGCTACGTACAGACTCTCGTCATCTCGTGCTTACGTAGAGCCCATAACTAGTTACAGATAACAACAAATATCACCTAGGGGTAGTTTCCCCCTCACAAGGTTAGACAGGAGACTTACGTCGCTTCGAAGTTTCATAACCGGCTCCAACGCCACTCAAACACCTCAACCTGGTACCTGTCTCTTCAAAACTAGTCAAATAACATGAAAACCAATCAAAATATACCCCAATACGTATAATCTAACAATTTAAATTGATTCCCAACTCCGCTCAAGATCCAACAAAGACAACCCTCGGGCCCACGTGCTATGTGTGATTTGAAACCTCAAGTAAGTCCAAAATATGTTTTGAAACTTGTTGGTATGTTCAAATAGGATCTTGAGGGGCTCGGGTGAGTTTCGGAATAGTTTCGGACTATTTCTAGGCCATTTACCGCTGGTTTTTGACTATAGCGGTGTGCATCGCGAGAAATTTCTACGGCATAGGACTAACTTTGGAAGCTTATATCTGGCAATCTATATGGAATTTGGAGATGATCAAAATATGAAAGTTGTAGCATTTTGAATCTATTTTCCAGAAAAATAAATCATTCATCATTTGGACATTTGTATAGAAAGGTATGATCGATTTACTAAAAGCTGGTACTGTAGTTTTTGCTTGGAAATAATGAGACAAGCCACATTTGAGAGATGTGACTTGCCTGGGCAGATTGCTTAAACTTTTGGAGTTCAACGTTTTAGCTCATTTTTGAGTTTTAAGTCTTGGATTTGGACGATTTTAATGAGATTTTTCACGAGTTTGAACTGGGTAAGTGTTGTTTATCCTAAATTAGTTATATTTCTTAATTTCATACTTATTTACATCATTAATTAGTGAATTGAATGGATGAATTAGGTTATGATTTTTTTATAACCCCGACCTGCGCCATTTTCCAAAATCCTCTCCAGACAGGAGACTGAAAGCTACAGTAACGCACCAGTGGCAAAATGGCCGCATCGCCTCAGTCCACCGATGAAAAACCGTCAGACCACCACCAAAATATACGTCATACAAATGCGCACATCCCCCTAAAAACCCCATTCCAAAATAATACCCCAGTCGTGATAGATCTCCAAAAAGGCGCAGGGATCACTGCTCATAAAAATCGCCTAGGAGTCTCTGATATTCCCCAAGCGAGTTCTGGGCCAAATTTCAAAATTTCAAGCCATGGAAACTCTTCTCCATCATCAGGCGTACCTCTCCACCAAATTTCAGGCATTTCCACCGTGGGAATCGTCGTCTCTGATGAGTTGCAGATTTCCAGCGTGACAGAAATAGCCGTCGATATATTTCCAGGGGTCCAAATGGGGAAAACATGATACCAATCTGCTCGTTTTGATAAGGAGGATCTGATTGCACCTCCAATTTCACATGGGTGTCAATCACAAGCTCCAATTTTGGATCAAAGATTCATGGCAGCGAGAACACTCCAGGTTTTCTACAAAAGGACAAATCCATTTTTGACCCAAATTGTGATCAATTGGCTATTGAAAATTCATCTCCAACACCTAGGACCATGAAAGCAAAGCTTCAGACCAATCCATCATGGCATTTGATCATCATGATCAACTCAAGAACCCAGAAATCCACCAGTTGGCCGGCGATGTGTTTTGGCAAACCAAAATGGAAAAGACCAATGCCAAAATTTTTGTTATGCTGAGGAGATTGATAATGATCAATCAAAGTGCCTCAACAATGTTTCAATCGATGCAACAATCCAAAAAACACTCCCAGCAGACTTAATCGTCACTAGTGTACGACGAACTGCCCAGGAGAGTTCTTAAGCTAATTTGATCGAGGCTGACGTTTCCCTAATACCACAATGTGATAAAGAAGGTAATTGGCAAAGAAAATTTCAACTACACTTCCTCCAAAGTGATGATCATACCCTTTTTGCCGCTCAATCTACCATGTTGGTTGAGCCATGTGCCCATGTTGTACCTGTGGCCCCTATTGAGCAAAACCACAATGAAATCCTTGCATATAATGTGCAAAATACCCTTGCTAAATCCCTATTGCAATCCCAAGATACTAAAGAGAAAGGTATGATGACACCGTTTGAGCTGCAGGGCCAAAACACTAGCGAGCCAAAGTCCCAACCTAGCCAACAGCAGTCAAAAACACATGTCCCCAGCCTCCCAAGCAACAGTTACTACTTCATCCAACCCAGATGCCAACAAAGAAAAAACCCCAACCTTATGGAACAAAAGAATAGCCCAAAAAGAACCCCAACAATGATTATGCTACAAAGATAAGAGAAATATTTAAAGCAGAAAGAACACCAATGTCTTTCACCCTCCCTAAACTGACCACCAAACAAGGCATGCCTGCAGTTGTGATCAAAAAGGAAAACTACATGGTCAACTTAGCTACCAGGTGCAAATACACAATGGTAGGGAAATGTTCCAATACCATGCCTAGAATGGAAGTCATTAGAAGAAGTTTCATCACTCAAACTGAGCTGAAAGGAGGAGTCAAGATTGCCCATTTCAATGCTAAGAATGTCTACATTCACTTAGACAATGAATATGATCATGCCACAGTCTGGAACAAGCAATTCATGTACATCCAAGGTCAAATGATGAAGCTGGAAGCATGGACACCTCGTTTTAAACCAAATGAAGACTCTCTAATTGTGCCAGTGTGGATTGTCATCCCAGAACTCCCATGGAATTTTTACTACATGGAGATCCTCACCCCACTACTGTCTCATGTTGGCAAAGCATTATTTTTGGACCTTGCATCATTTTAAAAAACAAGGGGAAGTGTAGCTAAGGTTAAGTTGCAGATCGATCTCACAAAGGACATATCGCACCGTGTTTGGTTGGGCTATGATGACAATCAAGATGAAAATGGGGATGGTCAATGGCTAGAGATACAATATGAAAGCATTCCTGATTATTGCTCCTACTGTAGATTGCTAGGATACACTACTCATGCATGTCCTGCAAAAGCCAAGAATGAAGACCTGTAAAAGAAAAGGATCAGTGAAGCACAAGCACAAAAGGAAAAAACAACAGGATCAGCTCAAGTCCACCACTCACAGTTGAGGCAAACTCAAAACAACAACCAAAACTCAGAAGGTCAGCAATCCCAATAGAACATTCAATCAAAAGGCAATGCACAAAACAAGACAGAACCAAAGACACAAGGGGCTAACCCTTCACATAAAGAATGGAAAACATAGAAAAACAAAAAATCAAAAGGAGGTGCTCACAATAAGAAGCAGCAAACTATTTACATAGCTAAACAACCAACCAATCAGCGGCATCAGATCATACTAAAGGATACTCAGCAATAGGACCCTAAAACCTCAAGTATGGCTTCTAGCAATCCTCCAGCTCCACTGGAGAGGAGTGCAGATTCTGGTGCCCAGAATCAACCCATTTCCCCTGCTCCCCCTATTTTTTCTGCTGCTAAAGTTATTGGAGGAAAGGAGATCTGTTAGAAGGAAACAATAGATACTAGAGAAGGGGTTCCAAATAGGGGTGGGATTCCTCATGTTTTGCATGAGTGTGCTGATGCACAAATGACTGACCATAGGATTGACCATACCCCTGCTACCACTATTGTTAATCCTGGTCATGACACTACAATTCCTGTGAGTTCTAAAGAGGACATTGAACAATAATTGATTAGAAAAAGTAAAGGAAAAGATCATGTGCAAGACACCAGCCACACAAAGAGAGAAAAGAAGAACAATCCTAGCCAAGAGAAAAAAAGAGCACTTTAGAGAAAAGTGGAGGCACTAAGAATTCAAAAGGACTCAGTAGTCACCAACAAAGAAAATGCAATTATAGAGGTACAACAAGCAAGGGTTGATGATGTTGAACTACAACCTCTCTTAGTTGACAAGAAATCAAAAAGGGATGAATTTTCCAATATAAATGAAGAACAGGAAATAAATACTAACATGAATCCCCATCATAGAATGCTCTCACAAGAAGCTGATCAACCCAGTGATTATCATTATGTCCCTGATCCTGGAGATGGCCAATTGAATAGATTCTCTCCTTCAGGAATGGATCTTGATGAGTACAGGCCAATCCTGTCAGAAGATGAATTAGAAGATGGAAGTGTGGACCTGAATGAAGACCAACATTGTGATCTTCTCATTAGAGCCATTAATGGAGATACTGACAAATACCACATGATAGCTAGTCAAGGTTTGTCACTAAGACAGATGAGACCTTCACCAAGAATCACCAGAAGTAGGGCTGCAGCGGGCCCTAGTACCACCCAAAAGTCCAAACACCTCCCCATTTCCTTATGATTAGTACAATCATTTGGAATGCAAGAGGCATCAAAACTTTTGAGCTATTGAAAGGCTCAAACTTCTGAAAAAACTTCACCAACTCTCTTTCATTGATGTCCTTGAACCTTTCCTTTAATCCAATTCAATTCAACCCAATCACCTCAACTACTTCAGACTCCAACTCTCCATGCATAAAGCAACTGCCAATGTTAATAACAAGATTTGGATTTTTTGGGATCAGAAATTTAGTGGTACTGTGTTGGACCATGATGAACAACAAATGACCATTGAACTCAAACATGTGGAAGCTGATGATCCCTTTCAGGTCACTGTTATCTATGCTAAGTGTAAACCTTCTATGAGAATTCCCTTATGGCAAACTTTGAGATTGAAATCCACCACTTATTCTGTTCCTTGGTGTGTCATTGGTGATTTTAATGTTATAGCCTCAGTTGAAGAGAAGATTGGTGGGCTCCAATATCAAATAAAGAAGAGCATTGATTTTCTCAGCATGATTGAAGATTGTGGGCTTGTTGACCTTGGTTTCTATGGTTCAAGATACACATGGTTAAATGGTATAGGCCCATGTTCAATATCTTAGAAAAGATTGGATAGAGGTACGGTTAATGACAATTGGCTAAGCTCATTTCCTACCACCACCATTACCCATCTAGCAGCTGCTGGTTCTGACCACTCTCCCCTTCTTTTGGAACTTTATGTGAGGCAAGAACACAATCAGAAGTACTTCAAATTTCTCAATTTCTAGATTGAAAATGAGTCATTCAAACCCTTAGTTCACCAGATCTGGTCCACACATATTGCTGGCAGTACTATGTGGATTTTCCACTAGAAATTGAAAACTACTTCTAGAGCACTAAGTGTCTGGTGAAGAGAACAATATAGTGACATTTTTCAACTACTCAAGGAGTTTGAACAAAAGGTTATGGAAGCTGAAGAGAAATGGTTATCAACCAATGATCCTTCTGATTAGAGCTGCTCTTCATGAGATTCAAGCCCAATATACTAAATATCTGAAGACTGAAGAAGTTGTTCTAAGGCAGAAAACGCAGCTTCACTGGTTCAAAGATGGTGATGCCAACTCCAAATACTTTCACAGCTTAATCAGAGGAAGAAGAAGAAAGTTGTACATTCATAAACTCAAAAATGAGGAAGGGGATCGAATATAAGGGGATGAGGCTATAGGTGAAGCTGCTTGTGAATATTTTGAAGAGATCTTTTCTGAAATAGGGGGGTGATAAGAGAAGACCTTATCAACTATATTCCCAACATGATCACCCCTGAAGATAATGTTGAACTCATAAAAGAGCCTACCTTACAGGAACTCAAAAGGTGGTCCTCTCTGTTAACCCTAACGATGCAGCAGGTCCAAATGGAATGAATGGAAAAAGTTTCCAAGAATGCTGGGAAATAATCAATCATGACCTTCTCAATGTTGTCCTAGCCTACTTCAGAGGCAGTGTTATGCCAAAGTACATGAACAATGCTTGTTTGGTTTTCCTACCTAAGGTTGAATTTCCAAATTCCTTAACAAAATTCAAACCAATCAGCCTTAGTAACTTCATCAACAAGGTCATTTACAAAGTCATTTTCACCAGATTAGCCCCCATCCTGCCCAAGATCATATCTACTAATCAATCGGGATTTGTTAGGGGGAGCAGCATTTCTGAGAATATTATGCTTGCACAAGAAATTGTTCAGGGAATCAAAAAGCCAAATACTTGTGCCAATGTTATGATCAAGCTTGATATGGCCAAAGCTTATGACAGAGTCTCATGGGCTTTCACGTGCATTATGTTGAGAAGAATGGGGTTCTGTGAGATTATCATTGACATGATTTGGAGGACAATGTCCAACAATTGGTATTCAGTTATTGCCAATAGTACCAGACATGATTTCTTTAAGTATACCATAGGTTTGAAGCAAGGGGATCCTCTATCCCCTTCCCTTTTCATTATTGGTACTCAACACCTGTCAAGAATGCTCAACAACGTCACCCATGATCAATTTTTTAATAGTTTCTACATGGAAAAGAGTGGTCCCCGGGTCAACCATCTCAGCTTTGCAGATAATATTATCATCTTCACTTCATGGTGCAGATCCTCACTCCACAAAATCATGAAGATTCTGAGTGATTATGAAACCACCTCTGGCCAGAAAATCAACAAGAACAAGAGTCATTTCATTGCTCCAGCCTATGTTTTTCATTATAATGTGAGCAGAATCCAACAGATAACTGATTTCACTAGAAAGGAATCTCATATCACATACATGGGGTGCCCATTATACATTGGATGGAAAAGAATCATGTACTTCAATGGTCTAATATCTAAGGTGATGGGCAGAAATAGAGGCTGGCATGGCAAGCTTCTTTTTTATAGAGGCAGAGTGACCCTCATCAAACATGTCCTGCAATCCCTTCACATTCATTTGCTTTCAGCTATTTCCCCTCCCAAGACAGCTATGAAACAAATTGAAAAGATGGCTGCTCAATTTTTCTGGGGTATTGAAAAAGACAGAAACAAATATTACTGGGATTCATGGTAAAAAATGGCATACCCCTTGAAAGAAGGAGGCATTGGGACTAGATCTATTCAGGATGTATGCAAAGCTATGGAGTTCAAGCAATGGTGGAATGTTAGAACCAGTCAGTCATTGTGGAGCAGATTCCCTTTGGCTAAGTACTACCAAAGTTTTCATTCTATCTTAAAGAAATGGGATATAGGACAATCTCAGGCATAGAAGAAGCTTAGGGTCAATAGGAATGAGGCAGAATAATACATTCATTGAAGACTGCATTTAGGGGAGATCAGCTTCTGGTGGGACAATTGGCTTGGACCTGGTCCTTTAGCTAATCAAAGAAATAGTGGTGGCAAACCAGGTAAAGTTCCAGTTTCCTATTTCTGGGAAGGTGGAGAGTGGAACATGCAGAAATTGATTGATTTAGCTCCTACACACATGATCCATGATAAAGCCATATGGACACCACACACAACATGTGACTTTACATATAAGCCTGGGAAGTTATCAGAAACAACAAGCAGCACCTCTTCTCCAATATGAAAATCTTGAACAAAAAATGCCATTTAAATGGTCCTTTTGTCTTTGGAGAGCCCTTAGGAACAAGTTGCCTACTGATGATAGAGTTGTCTCCTTTGATCAGCCTACCGTTATCAGGTGTGCATGATGTTAGACCTCAGGGGGAATCCATTGATCATAGCTTTAGTAAAGGGAATTTTGCAAAAACAATGTGGAAGAAATTCTCTGGTATTGCTGGACTTCATACTGATGACCTCCCACTCAGACAGCTTTTGATGAAATGATGGCTTCTGAAAGCCAAAAATGCAGTCCACAAACTTCTGCTTGACAGCACTCCAGTTATCATATGTTGGAACCTCTGGAAGAACAGATGTGGAGCCAAATATGGCAACAGGAATTCATCTATCACCAGGGTACTCTTTGCTATCCATTCAGATATCCTTCTTCTTCTCAACACCAGCTATCCCCAGATCCAATGGCCTCCCAACTGGATTGACATCTACACTTTGGCAGAGAATGTAAAACATGTTACCACAACCACTCAAGTGGCATGGGTAAAACCTAAAGCTCAGTTTGTTAAAGTGAACTGTGATGGCAGTGCCCTCACAAATCCTGGAAAAATAGGAGCTGGAGTTATAGTTAGGGATCACCATGGTCAATTCATTCATGCCATAACCTCCCCACTTGGCACTGGCACAAACAATTTAGCAGAAACTACTGCTGCTACAATTGGAGTCAATTGGTGCATTAGGAATGGTTTCACTAGAATTCGTCTTAAAGTTGATTCAGCTCTCTTGGTACACTAGGTCAGCAGCTCATCCAAACCCCCATGGAATATCCAGATGCAGCTTCAACAGCTGCAACACCTCTGTCAATAATGTGAAGAAATTAAATGTGCACACACCTTCAGGGAAGCAAACTGCCCTGCAGACTCCTTATCCAAGATTAGCCATGATCTTCCCTAACTTACCCATTTTAACAGTATGGTTGACCTCCCTTCCCACATCAGAGGTCAGATCATATTGGACTAAATGGGCACCACATTCTTCAGGTATAAGAAGACAGCCACTATACAAACCTCACCATGCATGAACACGACCACCTCCTCTTCCAATGGCTATGGATGACAACCGCAAATATCTGGGAGTTGTCTTAGTTGTCCAAAGAGATTCAAAGTCCCCAGCACACAGTGATCATCATGATTCCACACCTTTCGACTAACTTTCTTTTTGTTTTGAAGGAATAGCAGGAAGGCCAACATCATTGGTGGAAATCCAATGTGTGGTATTAGCATCTTTGATGCTCATTCTATTGGAATCCCCCAATGTAATTGGACACTCCATGCTGCTTCACCTAGAATCCATCAATCCTCTAGTCCCAGTAGTAATACCCCAAACTCATTCACAGAAGTCTCCTACCCAAACAAGATAACATACACCAATACACACACACACAACCTATAGTTCCCTGCAACATCAACCTCCATATTTCACTACCCTGAACACCTCACCCACTGCACCAGTACACATAAGAACCTGGTGGCAAAATCCTACAATTGTCCCCTGCTCTTATCATCCAACAATAAGAACCCATAGAAATACCTAAAACACTAACCATATTCCCTCAACCATCATCCACTAATCACTCAGCCACTTCCAAATTGCATCAGTAGACACAAGAACCTGAATGCAATCCCATACGACCTTCAGGAAAATAACATAATAACAAACCTGGTTAGAAATGCCCATTTCATTTCTAACTCTGGTTTCTTTTTTGCAGGTATCAGTAACTTCCTTATGATCAATCAATTGGTATGCTCCCAAAGTGTGGTATTAGCAACTATGATGCTCATTCTTCTGGAAACATACCAATTGGATGAAGCAAAATACCTTATCAATGGCATGAACAATGCACCAGTTCCAACAACAACCTTCAACAAGCCATGTGAACAACCTTTCACCTTTCTCACCCCTAGTATCTGTAGTTTCTCTCCCTTGCCACACACCCCCAGTCACAACAATAGTCAAATAACCTACTCTATGGTGTTCATTAACCTACAAGTAGGTACTAATCAAGAATTTGGGATGGCATCAAACCCTCCACATTCAATCCCACTCCCCACACAAAACTTCTGATTCCAGATCCCACAAGAACCTGCAAACAGAACCCCACCACTGATAACAAGTTCGCTAATTTTGCAGGTACATGGAGCAGACTTGGCCAATTGTTGCTCTTTCAGTGTGTGGTATCAGCATCTAGAATATTCAATCTATTGAAATAGCACCAATTCAACCAAGCCTCCCAACTCACTATTCCTCATCTGGCTTCCCTTTTTAGGACATATACTACTAAAGACATGTTTCTCATGATGTATACAAATCACTATCAGCAGTCCTTCCAACCTTATTGCTCCCAATTTGCACACATTCATCACCATCAGAAGACACCAACACCATGGACCCTTCACCAACAGTCAATTTCTCACCTTCCAGGCTCAAGGTAGCAGTTTCATCAACAACAACCTACCTCTCCTTTACTTCCTCGGCAGAAACAATCTAGGGTTTCAAACCTAGGACTATGTTCATTCTTTTTTGTCAGCAATACCAGGCAGTACCAGCAGCATTTCAGCCCAGTTCTGTGGACCTTTTTGTCAGCTATCTTCAACCTGGCTTTCCTTGACCTCAATGTCAAAGTAAGGTTAAAAATATTTCCCTCTACTTTCTCATGTTTTTTGCAACATCTCATAGGGATCTTCTACTCTTTTATTAGAGGTAGAACTTGTGGTACATGGAAGAGTAGCTTCCAGTTCACTTATTTAGTAGATTTAGGACTTCTAGTACTTAGCTGTATAATTGACATAGGCTTACTTCATTCTGTTTTTGTATACCCAAGTGTATATCAACTCTGGATAGACACTAGGTTCATCACTATAGGTCTAATTTACCATAGCATTCAGGGTTCATTTGGTTGTCAAAATTGGATGACCAAGTTTTCTCTCATATTCGGAGGTCACGTTTATGCCCCCTCCACTGTTGTATCTATATTTTTATATATATGAAAATCAACCCTAGGCACAATGCCTAGTGGACATTTTGTTAAAAATTAAATGGAAGAAAATGGGGTTTTTGTAAAATCTTCCAAAAATAAAAAATGAAGATTTGAAAGGATATCCGATGTCGGAATTCGATAATTTTTATATGGTTGAACTCATATCGGAACTGGTGGTTGGATTCCGTGAATATTTGTCGGGTTCCATAAAGTGGGCCCCATGTTGACTTTGAGTTGACTTTTTTGAAAATAAATTAAATTAAGTCTCTTTCGAATTGTGAATAATTTTTAAAGCTCCAATTGAATTGTTGGCCAATAAATTGCTAGGTTTGATTGATTTGGATACTAGTTCGAAAGGAAAGGTCGTGGTTGAGTGATCACTTGAATTGCAATGCAAGGTAAGTGTCGTGGTTAACCTTGACCTGATGGAATAGAACCCTTGAACTATGTGTTACGTGAATTTAATGTGTAGCGGCGTATAGACGAGGTGACGAGTGTCTATGCATCATCAAATTGCTTGTTTCCATGCTTTTACGTATTTCACTAATTGCCTTATTTCATGACTTAATTGTTATGTTAATTGATTCCCTTATTTTCATTGCCTACTATTATGCCTTGATTTCATGCCTTAATTGCAACATGCTTATTTGACTTTTGTGTCATAATGCTACTTGACATTTAGTATTCTATATATTAAATTGCCTATCTCCTCCCTGATTCCACACTTATTTGTTACTTTACCCTATTTATTTCCTACACAAATCATAATTGTTGTATACCTTGTTATATTATAGTTTCATATTAATTGTGGCATTTATTTAAGTAGTCTCACGTATAAGTGTTGTTAATTGATATTGTTGAGGAGCGGGTTGCGTGACGCAACAGAAATAAAAATGATGATATATATATTATTTTGAGGAGCGGGTTGCACGCCGCAATAGAATTGATTGAAAGATATATTGTGGATTGGGTTGAACGCTGCTACAGAATTGAATAAAAGTTTGTAATGTGGGATCGGGTTGCATGCCACAATAGAATTGATTGAAAGATTATATTGTGGGAACGGGTTGCACGCCGCAATAGAATGATAAAAAGAAGTAATAATTGATTCTGACTGCCTAATTGGCCTCGATTGTTGATATTATTATTATTATTATTATTATTATTATTATTATTATTATTATTATTATTATTATTATTACTATTATTATTATTATTATTATTATTATTATTATTATTATTATTATTATTATTATTATAGGTTAATGTAAGCGACATACCTTAGCCTCGTCACTGCTTCGTCGAGGTTAGGCTCGGCACATACAGAGTACATGTCACAACCCAAAATCCATAAACGTCGTGATGGCGCCGGATACCACTGTCGGGCAAGCCAACAATAATTACTTAATTGGGTTCTCATTTTATTATTTTTGAAATCGTATTTTCCTTCAATTTAAATAGTAAAGAATGGGGATTTACAGAGTAAATAATAATACTTTTAACAATTTCAATACAGAACAACCCATAATCATCTCAAAACCTGGTGTCACAAGTGCATGAGCATTAACTAGAAATATAAAATAAAGTACAGCAGCTCTCCGGAATACAAATTGGATAGAAAAAATGTAAATACTCTGAAGGAGGCTCTGCTGGCTACGGGTCGATAAATGGAATGCAGCTCACCTAGGTCCCCGCATATATACACGCCTCTGCTCTCACATGGCCTCTAGACATATATATACCTGCACAAAAATGTGCATCAAGTCTATTATGAGTGCGTAAGTAACGTGTACCCAGCAAGTATCTAGCCTAACCCCAGAGAAGTCGTGACGAGGGGTCGACATCGACACTCACTAGTGGTCCAACAACATAACGTACAGTAAAGGGGTAGTAAATATGAGGCAGAGTAAGTAAGTGAAATGCACAAATATAAATCAAGTGGTACAAATCCCCTCTCTTTACGAGGAACTCAAGCTCTTCATTAGAAATTCCCTCTTTAACCAGAGCATATATATAGGTATAGTGAAACTCATGAAGTGGCTACCACAATTCAAATCCAGAATTTACAGATACACTGGCTTCTTGCCAAGTTTTTCGAACGATTTCATGGGAATGAGATATTAGCATTGCCGAGGCGTACGGCCCGATCCAACATAATAATAAAATTATGCACTGCCGAGGGTCGAACGGCCCGAACCATATGATAAATCAATTAAACTGCCGAGGCAAACGGCCCGCTCCCATGAAAGTGTGGTACATAAACCCTGCCGAGGCGAACGGCCCGATCCCATAAGAAGTGAAATACAAATTTTTGCCGAGGCGAACGGCCCGATCCCATAAGAGTAAGAAGCTTTGACGGGTCCTTGACCCCACTCACGAATAAACGTGTAAGTTGTAATTTCTTTAACAAAAAACCTTTCAATGAAGTATATATATCGCAAAAACATGCCCTAAGAGGAGTAGAATTATTCGGTGACTAATCATGAACATCGTGAAGTCTATACAATAATGAGTCTAGCCTCAAGTAGTAATGTAAAACAGGGGAATTTAATAGGCGAGAGAGTGCTCAAATAATACAGCTATAGCATGATGTGAACCTATGCCTACCCGGACTATAACATGAGTGTAGCTACGTACGGGCTCTCATCACCTCGCGCGTACGTAGCCCCCAAAACAAGTAGCACACATCAATATACAACACCTAGGGATAATTTTCCCCTCACATAGTTAGACAAGAGACTTACCCTCCGAAATTCCATAATCGGCTGCAAAGCCCTCTAACACCTCAAACCGATGCTCGTCGCTTCAAAACTAGTCAATTAAGATGCAACCCAATCAAAATGTACTCTAATACTCATAATTAATCAATTTATAACAATTTCCAACTCTGCTCGAAAAGTCGATAAAAATCACCCTCGGGTCCACGTGCCAAGATTCCGAAACTTTTCGAAGATAAACACTACCCATAGCATTGCGAGTTCAAATATATAACTTATTCTCAATTTCATGCCCAAATTCGTGGTCAAAATCCAAAAATATAATTTCTAGGTTTTCTACCACAAATCCGACAATTTCTACTAATTTCCATGCTTAAATCCTTATACAAACCATGTATTTAACTTGCAATAAATGGGAATAACTTACGTTGGCATAGATGATGAAAAACCCCACTTGAAACTCTCCAAAATTGCCCAACCAAGTAAAAAATGGGTGAAAAATGGGCCAAATCCCATTTTAAAGGAAACCTCACTCCCCATCTCGAATTCTCGCACCTGCGGTCACTTGACCACTTCTGCGGCTCCGCAGGTGCGTCAATTATTCCGCTTCTACAGAGATGCCCCCCAGTCCCTGCTTCTGCTTCTGCGCCTTCCCTTCCGCAAGTGAGATCTCACTTCTGTGGAGAGATAACTGCAATTGCGATCTCCACACTGCCCAACTAAAATCGCACATGCGCCCCTCGTGGCCGCTTCTGCGGCTCCGCACCTGCGGCCAAAACCTCGCAGGTGCGGTTACACCAGATACCAGCTGCCTCATCATTCCTTTAGTCTGCAAATTGATCTGTCAACCATCCGAAATCCACCCGAGGCCCACAGGACCTCAACCAAATATACTAACACGTCCCAAACCACACTACGAACTTAGTCGAGGCCTCAAATCATGCCCAACAATATCGAAACTACGAATCACCCTCCAAATCAAACTTAATGAACTTTAAAATTCCAAACTTCTACAATCGATGCCGAAACCTATCAAATCACGTCCGATTGGCCTCAAATTTTGCACACAAATCATACTTGACATTACGGACCTACTCTAACTTCCGGAATCAGAATCCGACCCCAATATCAAAAAGTCCTCTCCCGATCAAACTTCCCAAAAACCTTCAAATTCCAACTTTCGCCAAATGACCTCAAAATGACCTACGGACCTCCAAATCCACATCCGGAAGAGCTCCCAATACCAGAATCACCATATGGAGCTATTCCATGACTCGGAATTCCACACGGACATTGATAACATTGAAATGATGCCCAAGTCCAATATCTTCATACGAACCTGTTGGGACCTTCAAATCCCGATTCCGAGGTCGTTTACTCGAAATTCATACTATAGTCAATCCTTCGAACTTAAGGCTTCTGAAATTAGAATTTTCTTTCCAAATTGACTCCGAACTTCCCGAAATGAAATTCCGACCACGCGTACAAGTCATAATACCTGAAGTGAAGCTGCTTAGGGTCTCAAACCACTGAATAACATATTAGAGCTCAAAATGACCGGTCGGGTCATTATATTCTCTTCCACTTAAACATACGTTCGTCCGCGAACGTGCTAAGAACTGCTCAGGAGTTGTCCGAAGTCATTGTTTAACACCTCGTGCACCTACACATGCTACCACAACCCAGTTAAGCACATTTGCTCGAGCAAACCTGAAAATCCTCCCTTTTATCTAGTCAAATAAGCCTTAGGACCAAATTCCAACATCTGAAATCCTCTACCAAGTCTGTTTCCAACATGCGAACGCCGTATTAATCACTACACGATGCACCAATACATGTTTGCATACCTTCGCGGAATCCACACCATGCACCGCATAATTCACATGATCATAATAATATCCCCTGATAACAATAGCCGAAAACCCACAAATCCGATGCTCACAACACACCTCATGACTCATATAAGTCCTGTTCCAATTCTTGCAATACGGCCACGATAGAGAAGATGTGTAGAACTCATAACCACCTGCCGAATAACAATGTATGGAGTCTCTCCTCTTGACAAGAACCATTACCTCATTATGGATTGAATAACAATATTTACTCTTTAATATGCTTCATATAAATCTGATCGCACTGATCTCGGGTCCAATAATCTCGTCTCACCTAGTACAAGCTGCTCAGGCAGTAAGCCACCTCAGACACTGCCAAAAGTCTCATATGATGCCACAATGTGCCAACAAGCTACAAACTCGAAGGTGATACATAAGGAAACAAACTCTGGAAAGATCTACTCAGCCCACGTAACTAATTTAAACAACTAAAAAGATGTTATGAACCTTCCTCAGGAAACGAGGATCAAAACACACAATAATAGATATGGGAAACTGTATTCAATACCACACTATTGCGGCGTGCAACCCGATCCACATATGATACCATTACGGCATGCAACCCGATCCAACCATGATACCCGTGGCGGCGTGCCACCCGATCCAAGCAACATATCCATGGAGGCGTGCCACCCGATCCAATAATATACCCGTGGCGGTGTGCCACCTGATCCACACATAATAGTCTAAAGAAAACGCACATCAAGTCGTAATGCTTATACTTACGAAGTGCCCGAATATCAATCATAAGCATGCCAAGTGCATAATACAAATTCTAGGAAGACGGGTAGCGTCACGCACTACAAAACTCAAGCACAACTAAAGTACGAAATATGATCTGCATCTCGAGAGACATCCTGCTCACATAATACCACAAACCATACGGGAATATGAGTGCGAATAATCAAACCACCTCGTAACCCACCTTGTTTAATATAGATTACACAGAATAACTGATGACAAAAATAACATCCAAGGCCCGAAGACCCTTCCGAAAACAATGCTATGCTGAGATGAGCACACCCAGCCTGATATAGAGCCCACATTCACATTTAGATCCATCCACGGACCTCAAACCGATTCTGATCATACCATTCTTGGCTAAATAGCCCCTCAGGGACCCATAATGACCTATTCACGACACATAAGAACAACTGTCAAATCCGGAACAAACGTCCACATTCCACAACCAAATGAACCGAACACCCTACATGCATAAATTCTCACATTAGCGATAGTACCACAATCTCCATACTTGATTTTAAATCTTTAACCAATCAAGTGACTACATGTCACACTTATACAATCTTCCCGTGGGATACACTCCTACGACCCTCCGCACCAGGTAACAAGTCTGCAAATCCATACCACCGGTCACACTAATGCTATAAAGCAAATCAAGAAGCTGCAAATCAGTACACAAAGCCTCTTACACTCGACATCAATCTCAGGTGATGCTAAGGACAATACCAGCTTACTCTATACATCTGAATTCTTCCCTGTTTATCCGAGCTCGTGACATTATTGTCGACATCAACTGCAACCTTGATCCTCAACTTTCAATTCCCATGCCGCTCACAGCACCTAACATACCAATATGCGAGACTACAAGAATTTTATCATAACTCTCGAACCACCAATAAGGTACATACTTCATCATATAGAAACTTTTCACTTAACTCATTTCAGGAGAACCATTGCCACACGTGACCGAATTCCCATAGCCGCAGAAAATACAAACCTCGAGTGGTGGTCTACACCACCATAATTCTTTCGGTCTCCATCTACACATAACATGCCATAATACTCGAATGCCTCCAAACAAAATCAACTATGGCGGCCGTCAAACCTCGTACGTACTGCCATAAATCACATGTATAACTCAACACGTTGAAGGAACTGATCATTGCCACCATCATGCCAGCTCATACATTGCTAACCAAATCCGACTTCTTCTAATTTACTATGGACTTGCCTTAGGAATAATAATAGCTCCATTCAGAACATCATGAACCCAAATCTGCACTCATCCTAACTGACCTTATTTCACGAGACCACGTTATCTCCAAAACCCACGAATCATCTCACACACTCCTTATGCGCATATTCACATCTTCAACTAGTACACCCATTCTGAAAATCCCTCTATGAACCCGAAGTTTTTTTCTCCCATTCCTCAAATGCCACACTGCAGACCGACGAAAATGTAGAACACTCCAAGCCACCTTTCATAATCCACTACAAAAGCTCAAATACTTAACCATACTACTGGCTCGAAATCCTTAAGCACCACACTTTAATTTTGAACCTACTAGGACCATTGTTGAGAGTCACCCACATTGACTTGGTCCCGAATATAATCAACTCCAAGGCCCTGTTAGCACGTGAACTCCCTCTCAAAGAAGCACTCGGCTAGATCAACTTTCTAGTACATTACATCTACAAGAAGCATAAATTTTGAGTCTTCCCAAAGCCTGAACATATATAGATAAGGCCAATTATAGCACACATTCCTCAAATCCTTTGCTCAAATCAGCCACTAATGTTCTCTTTCCTTAGCCGTAATAACCCACTAATATGCCGATAAGAAGTGAAATATAAATTCCTGCCGAAGTGAACGGCCCGATCCCATAAGAGTAAGAAGCTTTGATGGATCCTTGACCCCACTCACAAATAAACGTGTGAGTTGTAATTTCTTTAACAAAAAAAAATTCAATGAAGGATATATATCGCGGAAAAATGCCGTAAGAGGAGTATAATTATTCGGTGACTAATCATGAACATCGTAAAGTCTCTACAATAATGAGTCTAGACTCAAGTAGTAATGTAAAACAGAGGAATTTAATAGGCAAGAGACTGCTCAAATAATACAACTATAGCATGATGTGAACCAAAGCCTACTCGGACAATAACATGAATGTAGCTACGTACGGGCTCTCCTCTCCTCGCGCGTGTGTATCCCCAACAACAAGTAGCACACATCAATATACAACACCTAGGGATAATTTTCCCCTCACAGAGTTGGACAGGAGACTTACCTCGCTCCGAAATTCCATAACCGGCTCCAAATCCCTCTAACACCTCAAACCGATGCCCGTAACTTCAAAACATGTCAATTAAGATTTAACCCAATCAAAAATTACTCAATACTCATATTAATCAATTTAAACAATTTCCAACTCCGCTCGAAAAGTCGATAAAAATCACCCTCGGGCCCACGTGCCCGGATTCCAAAAGTTTTCGAAGATAAACACTACCCATAGCATTACGAGCTCAAATATATAATTTATTTTCAATTTCATGCCCAAAATCGTGGTCAAAATCAAAAAATAAAATTTCTAGGTTTTCTACCAAAAGCCCCACAATTTCTACTAATTTCCATGCTTAAATCCTTATACAAACCATGTATTTAACTTGTAATGGACGGGAATAACTTACCTTGGCATAGATGATGAAAACCCCCCACTTGAAACTCTCCAAAATATTCCAACCAAGTGAAAACAATGGGTGAAAAATGGGCCAAATCCCGTTTTAAAGGAAACCTCACTAGCCAGCGCGAATTTTCGCACCTGCGGTCACTTGACCGCTTCTGCGGTTTCGCAGGTGTGGCAATTATTCTGCTTCTGTAGCGATTCCCCCCAGCTGCTGCTTCTATTTCTATGCCTTCCCTTCCACAAGTGAGATCTCACTTCTGAGGCGAGATAACCGCATTTGTGGTCTCCATATTGCCAATTAAAATCGCACATGCGCCCCTTGTGGCCGCTTCTGCGGCTCCGCACCTACGGCCAAAAACTCGCAGGTGCGGTTAGACTAGATACCAGCTGCCTCATTATTCCTTTAGTCCAAAATTAGTTCCGCCAACCATCCGGAATCCACCCGAGGCCCACGGGACCTCAACTAAATATACCAACACGTCCCAAAACACATTATGAACTTAGTCAAGGCCTCAAATCATTCCCAACAACATCGAAACTATGAATCACCCTCCAATTCAAACTTAATAAACTTTAAAATTCCAAACTTCTATAATCGATGCCAAAACCTATCAATTCACATTCGATTGACCTCAAATTTTACACACAAGTCATAATTGACATTACGGACCTACTCCAACTGACAGAATCGGATCCGACCTTGATATCAAAAAGTTCACTTCCGGTCAAACTTCCCAAAAACCTTCAAATTCCAACATTCGCCAAATGACCTACGGACCTCCAAATCCACACCCGGGCGTGCTCCCAATTCCAGAATCACCATACATAGCTATTTCTAGACTCGGAATCCCAAAACGGACATTGATAACATTGAAATGCACTGTAGCTCAAATTTATGAAATTATTTCGAAATGCCAACTTCCATAATAGGCGCTGAAATGCTCCCGAGTCATCCAAAACCCGCTCCGGACATACGCCCAAGTCTAAAATCATCATACGAACCTATTGGAACCTTCAAATCCTGATTCCGAAGTTATTTACTCAAAATTCATACGTTAGGCAATCCTTCCAACTTAAGGCTTCCGAAATTAGAACTTTCTTTCCAAATCGACTCTGAACTTCCTGAAATTAAATTCCAACCACACGTACAAGTCATAATATCTGAAGTGAAACTGCTCAGGGATTCAAACCACTGCATGATATACTAGAGATCAAAATGATCGGTAGGGTCGTTGCAGTACATGGGGTCGGTTGTACTCATATTACACTATGTACCTCTTATGCAGATACCGTAGTTGGTCGCAGCAGCGTATTGTAGACTAGCTCGAATTCAGCTACCATAGGAGACTTGAGGTGTAGCTGCACGGTGTACACAGCTCTGAAGTCACCTTCTACTTTATCTTAGCTGTGTATTTTCTTTCAAACAAATTTATTTTTATTCATACCTTTATTTGTATTATTCTAAAAGTGTCACGACCCGACTGGTTGTTTTGAGAAATTATATCTAGTTTGGCAGTTTGAGGTCACGAGTAGCATCACACAGTGTATTATGACTTGCGTGCACCATTGGTTCAGGATTTTGAGAAGTTCGAAAAGTATTTTTAGGAGTGACTCCCATTTGAGAAGCTCGAAGATTAAAGAATTGACCAAGGTTTGACTTTTGAGTATTCGACCTCGGATTAGGGTTTCGATGGTTCTGATAGACTCGAGTGGTGATTTTGGACTTAGGCGTGCGTCAGTATTTAGATTTGGAGGTCTGTAGGGTAATTTAAAGCATTTTAGCAAAAATTGGAAAGTTGAAGTTTTGGAAGATTAAGAGGTTTGATCGAGAGTTGAAATTGGTGATATTGGGGTCGGAATGCAATTCTGAGAGTTGGAATAGCTCTGTTATGTCATTTGGGACTTTCCTGCAGAATTTGGTGTCATTTGGAGTTGATTTAATATGGTTCGGACGCTTGGTTGCGATTCTAGGAGTTCTTGAAGTTTATGGTAATTTTCATGTGTTTTGGCATCCGATTCGTGGTTCTAGAGGTTATTTTGGTGTTCTGATATTGTGAGCGAGTTCGTGTTATGTTTTCATACTTGTGTGTATGTTGGGTATAGAGCCTCGAGGGCTCGGATGAGTTTCGTACGCGTTTCGGAGTGTTGGAAGAAGGTTCAGTTGAGCTGGTGTCTCTGTTCTTGCATTTGCGAGGTTTTCATCGCATTTGCGATGTCCGCATTTACGAGATTATTATCGCTTTTATGACGATGGGCTGGGGCAAGGGCGTTCGCAATTGCGAACTATTTCATCGCATTTGCGATTAAACAGCTCCGCAATTGTGACACAATTAGTCGCTTTTGCGAAAACACGGAGCTCGCATTTGCGAGACTTATGTCGCATTTGCAACTTTGATAGAGCTTACCAGCCTTCGTATTTGTGATACTTTAGCCGCATTTTTGAGCATTGCATTTGCGATCCTGATGTCGCAAATGCGACATCTGAGGCTGGTATTAAGATTCCCATTTCGTGACAGCTTCATTTTATCACATTTTGAACCCTAGGTCTAAGAGTGGGCAACTTTGAGAAAGGAATTTCATCTACAATCATTGGGTAAGTACCTCTAATCAATTTTCTATTACATTTTGTGATAATACCTCAAATGTAACATCAAATTCACGAGAATCTAAAGGAACATTTGGGGAAAATTGTAAAATCTTTCAAAAATGAAAAATGATGATTTGAAAGATGAATTGGTATCATAACTTGATAATTTTGGTATGGTTGAACTCATATCAGAATTGTATTCGGGTTTGTAAATTTTATCGGGTTCCGAGGTGCAGGCTCGGGGGAGTTGACTTTTGTTGACTTTTTGGAAATTGTATAGAGATCATAGCTTTGTTAATTGAAAATGTTTCCTCTTGAATTGTTTGATGTATTTAAGTCATTTTTGGCTAGATTGAGCCGAACGGTGGTGAATTGGTAATGGAAAAGCTAAATTGAGTATTGAGTTGGCCGAATTGAGGTAAGTGTCTTGTCTATCTTTGTGGGGGGGGGGAACCTACCCCTTAGGAATTGAGTCGATTGTGCTATCTTTTTATGTGGAAGCCATGTACGCAAGGTGACGAGTGGGTACACAGTCTATATGTGGCATTGACAGGTTTATATTGTCTAGTCTCTTCCCATTCCTTTGATTAAATTGTCATAACATGTGGTATCTCATTGTTGGCCTACTCTTACATGCTCTATATGATGTTGTTATCACTTATTTACCTCTTGCTCGTTATTTGGCCCTTATATGCTTTGGTTGAAGTTATTGCCTTCTTTATTGTCTTGTTACCTCTTAATTGTTGAGTTCCTCTATGAATCTATGCATATCTGCTACATGTCCAAATTGTTATAATTGCATGCTTAATTATCACGTGCCTTACATGTCTTGTCATTTTTGTAAAGGTTATTGTATTCCTTTGATTTTTACGCGGTTCCTTTGTTCCTTTGTTGTTGATTTAAATTATTGTATGGGATCGGGTTGCACGCCGCAACAGGTGAAATAAGGGAGGTGGTGAAATAAAGGAAAATATTTATATTGTGACATTGTGATTGTACGGTGGGATCGGGTTGCACGACGCAACAGGTGAAATAAGGGTGAATTGTTATGGTGAAATAAAGGTAAATTATGATATTGATATTATATGGTGGGATCGGGTTGCACGTCGCAACATATTTGTGTATTTTTTGTCCCCCATTTTATTGGGTGGGATCGGGGTGCACGCCGCAACAGGTGGAATAAGGGTGAATTATGATATTGATATTATATGGTGGGATCGAGTTTCATGCCGCAACATATTTGTGTATTTTGTATCCCCTGTTTTATTGTATTGGCTTCAGTTCCTTCGTACGAGATTCTGAGAATTTGTATTTTCGATTTTCATTGTCTTCTGAGGATTGAGTTATTGTCGTTGACTTACTGCTTTGCCATCATTTCCTGAACTCTTTTTTCTAGTACTATTATTTTGGTAAATTGATTTTCAAGGTGAATTTACTACGTTGAGTCATTACCGTCTACCCTGTTGAGTTGTTAGTAATATAGTGATTTAAAATAAAAGAATTAATATCATGCTACCTTGCGTGACTTCTAAGTTAAAACTCGATGCATATTTTGGTATTTACTATTTCTAATAGTTGTTATATTTTATTTCAATTGATTTCTCAACTTAATCTCCTTAACCTGTCTGAGGTTTTTATCTTACTTCAAAAGGAATTGTTATTATGATTTAATTTAATAAATTCTATATTAAAATCAATAGCTTGTTCGATGTTGTAATCTTATTTGAAAAATGTTATTTTTCTTCACTCAAATAATTTCTAAAATAAAATCATCTTTCACACGGGTATTATGTACCGAGTAGCACGTGGGTTTTGTCGTGCAAAGCGAAATGGAAAGATATGGACACAAGGTGCCATGTGTGTTAAAGGTTTGGAAGTTTTGATTTATGATATGAGATTACGAGCATTGGAATTGTTGGAATTGCGTATTAGAAACGATTTGATTGGTTGTGTTGACATCGTTTTCCCTACATGAGTACATTTATACTTCATCCGTACCCCAATTATGTTGTTGTTTAATTACTTGGTTATTTCTTGTTGCCATTCGTGTTTCCCTTATTGTTATTATTGATTGTAATTTGATTTCTTTCTGCTATTGGCATTACTCTGATATTCCTTCCTTGTTAGCTTTATGTTATATCCTTCACACGTTTATATTTTTGGTAGGTGTCTTGACCTAGCCTCATCACTACTCTACCGAGGTTAGGCTTAATACTTACTGGGTACCACCGTGGTGTACTCATGCTACTCTTCTGCACATTTGTTTTGTGCAGAACTAGGTACTTCGGATCGAGTTGATTTTAAGACTTATGCTTAGTGTGGCTGGAGGCTTCAAGGTACACCTGTTGGGCGTTTGCAGGCTCTGAAGTCACCTTCTATTGTATGTATTTCCATTGTTTCCTTTTATTCCAGAATAGTGATGTATTTATTATGTATAATTACTCCTAGAAAGGCTTATGACTTGCACTACCAGTTTTGGGATTTTAAATTTGTATAAAGATTTCTATTTCGAAATTGTTCAATGTTAGGTAAATATTGTTGTTATTTCAGTCAACATTAGGCTTACCTAGTTCTAGAGACTAAGTGCCATCACGACTCCTTCGGAGGGATTTTGGGTCTTGAAAAGTTGGTATCAGAGCTCTAGATTTATAGGTGCTACGAGTCATAAGCAAGGTTTAGTAGAGTCTTGCGGATCGGTACGGAGACGTCTATACTTATCTTCGAGATGCTGCGGAAACTATTTAGTAATATAGTGAATTAAAATAAAAGAATTAATATCATGCTACCTTGTGTGACTTCTAAGTTAAAACTCGATGCATATTTTGGTATTTACTATTTCTAATAGTTGTTATATTTTATTTCAATTAATTTCTCAACTTAATCTCCTTAACCTATCTGAGGTTTTTATCTTACTTCAAAAGGAATTGTTATTATGATTTAATTTAATAAATTCTATATTAAAATCAATAGCTTGTTCGATGTTGTAATCTTATTTGAAAAATGTTATTTTTCTTCACTCAAATAATTTCTAAAATAAAATCATCTTTCACACGGGTATTATGTACCGAGTAGCACGTGGGTTTTGTCGTGCAAAGCGAAATGGAAAGATGTGGACACAAGGTGCCATGTGTGTTAAAGGTTTGGAAGTTTTGATTTATGATATAAGATTACGAGCATTGGAATTGTTGGAATTGTGTATTAGAAACGATTTGATTGGTTGTGTTGACATCGTTTTCCCTACATGAGTACATTTATACTTCATCTGTACCCCAATTATGTTGTTGTTTAATTACTTGGTTATTTCTTGTTGCCATTCGTGTTTCCCTTATTGTTATTATTGATTGTAATTTGATTTCTTTCTGCTATTGGCATTACTCTGATATTCCTTCCTTGTTAGCTTTATGTTATATCCTGCACACGTTTATATTTTCGGTAGGTGTCTTGACCTAGCCTCGTCACTACTCTACCGAGGTTAGGCTTGATACTTAATGGGTACCACCGTGATGTACTCATGCTACTCTTCTGCACATTTATTTTGTGCAGAACTAGGTACTTCGGATCGAGTTGGTTTTAAGACTTATGCTTAGTGTGGCTGGAGGCTTCAAGGTACACCTGTTGGGCGTTTGCAGGCTCTGAAGTCACCTTCTATTGTATGTATTTCCATTGTTTCCTTTTATTCCAGAATAGTGATGTATTTATTATGTATAATTACTCCTAGAAAGGCTTATGACTTGTACTACCAGTTTTGGAATTTTAAATTTGTATAAAGATTTCTATTTCGAAATTGTTCAATGTTAGGTAAATATTGTTGTTATTTCAGTCAACGTTAGGCTTACCTAGTTCTAGAGACTAAGTGCCATCACGACTCCTTCGGAGGGATTTTGGGTTGTGAAAAGTTGGTATCAGAGCTCTAGATTCATAGGTGCTACGAGTCATAAGCAAGGTTTAGTAGAGTCTTATGGATCGGTACGGAGACGTCTATACTTATCTTCGAGAGGCTACGGAAACTATTTAGAAATTCCTCATCTTTCATTCCTTATCGTGTGAGATTGATTCATCTCGAAGCATATATCTTATGTCCCTTTTGCATCCACTCGTGCATCATATTGCGCACTCGATATTAGCTAGGCGCCAATTGTTTGTGATGTTGCGGATGGACTATGAGAGAGCAAGGGATGCTCAAACATTGTCTCAACGTGTCGTCTAGGCTAAGAATTTAGAGGTATTGAGAGACTCTTCAGTTGTTCACATGGGGTGCAGTGGGTTCTGGCATCTGGTTGATAAGTACGAGCTTGGGAATGTTTAATTCGTTGACTAGTGGTCGCGATCGTGGTATGGTCACGAGGTGGATGTTGATTGAGGATAGTTGGTGGTGTTAGAGACTATGTGGGTCATATGGGATCTCTACTCAATGGAAGGTACAATTTATCATTCAACGCACTGAAGGAAGCGAGTTTGACTGTCACGAGAATGGACGTGCGCTTAGTAGATGAATTGGAGTACCTTGTGATTGGTGTTGTATGACCTGTGAAGGTTAGTTTTGCGGATCATTAGATATTATTTTCTATAGCTTTGCGCCAAGTGGGGGAGTCCACTAGCGGCATTCAGATTATAGAGTCTGGTGTTACATCAGTGTTGGCCTGAGATGTGTATATATATGATATTGGAAGGTTCCCCTAAATTTGCATATGATTAAGGTCTGAGATCCTGTATGGGATGATGTTGGGGGCTTGTGGTGTTTCTGCATCATTAATGGATCTACATTTCAGTATCAAAGGAAGTCGGAGAAACAACTTTAGATTCACAAGAGGTCTATTCAGCGCGGGCATCTTGATTGCGGCATTATGGTGTGCTTCAGAGGAAATACTGTAGTTTATCAGCTTCCAGGCCGCATGGTTCGTGCTAGGATTTTTTGCATTGGGTTTTGGTTGGGATCATTGTGTATCAACAGGGAGAAGTGTTACCCCAGAGGAAAGACGAAAAGTATTCGAAGAAATGGGTCATCTCTATGGTGTTGGATCAGCATAGCAATGGAAGTAATTGATTCTTGTTGAATGGGAATTCTCTACCGGCATTTATAGGAGTACTCTTGGGTTGGACAGTTTGTGTGACTCAATTGAGTTGGGAAGTTGCGGTCCTGATGGCTTAGTTGTATGCGGGCGGGTCTCGGAGAGTTCTTGTTAGTTTCGGCCACGGCATGAGTCGGCTATCTGCTATGGGCATAAGAAATATGTTGTACATTATGGTTTTCTCCGGGATGGATATCAGAAGTTAATAGAATGTTGGCATTATTGGATATCATATGTTGGCATTATTGGCATGGTTATTACTTGGTTTTGAGGTTTTTGAGGTTCAGGTTTTGTTACGCGGCCGGTAAATTTATATATGTGCTTTAGTAAGATAATGGGGTGTGAGTGATGTATCAGCCATTCGAGTAGCGTAGTTGAGTTCTGGTATGGAAATTTCGGTATTTCGGAGGTTTTGGGGCTGGATGTCCTCATATGCGGATTATTTCTTGTTTGCAAATTGTGAAGAAGTGTTGAGAATGGGATAACAAATGGCATAAATTATCGGTAGGTTGCTATGGATTTTGGAGGGATATTTACCTATTTGGGAAGGATTAGGATTTGATTTGGGGGCTATTTGAAGCTTAACGAGAATGTGTACTTTATATCGGATCAGGTTTGGGTACTCTTGCGAAATTGATATCATGGTTATGTTACCAGGAAGAATGGATGTTATGTGTGCACCTGGCCTATGTTAGGTGCTACTCTCTTATGTTGTGATGGGTTATGAGGTTGTATGATTATTCTCCACGCATGTTGTAATTCTATTCATGTAACGACCCGGCCGGTCATTTTGAGTGTATTAGCCCCGATCCCCTATTTACTGTTTTTTCCGTATCTGTTTCTGCTTATGTGACCTGCCGGGAGGTCTTATTTTTGGTTTCGGATTATTTTGGGACAATTAGACCCTAAAACAGAAGCTAAGTCTCAGGATTTTTGACCGTAGTCGAAATTGTGTGAAGACAACTCCGAAATGGAGTTATCTTGGTTCTGTTAGTTCCATTGGGTGATTTTGGACTTAGGAGCATGTCCAGACTGTAAATTTGAGGTTTGTAGCTAATTTAGGCTTGAAATGGCGAAAGCCGAATTTTGGAAAATTAAGCCGGGGGTTGACTTTTTGATATCGGGGTCGGATTCTGATTCCAGAAGTCGGAATAGGTCGGTAATGTTGGATATGACATGTATGCAAAATTTGAGGCCAATCGGACATGGTTTTGTAGGTTTCGGCGTCGTTTGTGGAATTTGAAAGTTTAGAAGTTTTTTAGACTTGAATCCGGGTGTAATTGGTATTTTGATGTTATTTTGAGTGATTCGAAGGTTCGGCTAAGTTCGCATTGGGTTATATGACTTGTAGGTATGTTCGGTTGAGGTCTCGGGGGTGTTTCGGATGCCCATTGGAAGGAAATATAGACTTAGGAATTGCTGGGTTTTTTCTGGTGTTTTGGTGTTGACAGCTGCGGTGGGAGCCCGCAGGTGCGGTCCCGCAGAAGCGAAGAAGAGGACGCAGATGCGGGCAAGGCTGGGTTGGACTAGAAGCGCAGATGCAAGGTTAGGAGCGCATCTATGAAACCGCAGATGCGGAAGGGGAGGCGCAGATGCGGAAGAAGGCCTGAATGGGAAGGTTCGCAGAAGCGGGCAGGGCCCGCAGGTGCGAATGAGTGACCGCAGATGCGGAGTCTGGGAACTTAAGTGGGATCCGCACCTGCGATGGAATTTTCGCAGGTGCGGCATCACAGATGCGACAGAATGTCCGGAGGTGCGGAAGAAATGGGTAGAAAATGGAACTTCGGGGGTTTGATTCCCATTTCGATTTTGGGACTTTGAGAGCTGAGTGTGAGGTGATTGTTCGAGGTTTCTTCAAGAAGATTGTTGGGGTAAGTGATTCTAACTCGGATTGGACTATATTTCATGAATCTATTGCTATTTTCATCATCTAATTAGGGATTTGAGTTGTAAATTTGGGGGGAAATGGTAGAAACTTCATAGGCTAAAGATTTGAGTTTTGGAAGGTGATTTGAGGTTAGATTTGAGTAATTCTTGTATGGTTGGACTCGTGAGTAGATGGGTGTTCATATTTTGTGACTTTTGTCGGATTTCGAGACGTGGTCCCGAGGGGCAGGTTTGAGCCTATTTTGAATTTTGACTTATAATTTCGTGTTTCTCTTGTGAAATTGATTATTTTAGCCTACATTAATTATATTGTATTGCTTATGGCTAGATTCGGGGCATTTGGAGATTGATTCGAGGGGCAAGGGCATTGCGAAGTAGGATTTATGCGCGGTTGAGGTAAGTAACAGTCTTAAATATGGTTTTGAGGGTATGAAACCCCGAGAATGGGTATGATGTGAGTGTTTGGAGGTGACACACATGTTAGGTGACGGGCGTATGAGCGTGCACCGCGAGGGATTGTGACTTGGTCCATCCCGTAAGACTGTAAAGTCGAATAGCCATTGTTATTACGTGTGTTTCCTTGTCTTTGAACAATTTACTGCCTTTCATGTTAGAAACCATGCTTAGGCCATATGATATCACTGTTGGGACATGCAGCGGTCATCTACTTGTTGAATTAATTGTTAATTATTGTGTTGTACTCAGTCACAGTCTTATTAATGTGTTATATCTCTGTTCCCACTCATTTCTTGTTGATACTTGTTGTATTCTCTGTTTGGGATGATTATTATGATATTCTGTGGGCTCGGGGGGCTGGAGAGGTTAGTGACTGAGACAGGGCTTGAGTGCCGAGTTATGACCTATGTGATGGTATATGGATTGGGTTACACGCCGCAACGAGCCTTATGGCTATTTATGGATTGTGGATCGGGTTGCACACCGCAGCGAGCTTGATGGCTACTTATATGATTGGGTCGGGCTGCATGCCACAGCGATATAGTGCTTGGGCTGAAAGGAACCCCTCCGGAATCTGCACACTCCTAGTGAGCGCAGGTACCTATTGAGAGTGTGTATTGAGGGCTGAGAGCAGAGAGTATGAGCTGTTGAGATGCGTTGAGTGACTTCTACCTTGAGCGGCTATACTTGCTTTTATTTATTGTTGCACTTAGTTGTTATCTGTTATTGTTGTGAAATTTCTAGAAGATTCATATTTGTATTAGTTGAGTTTGAACTGATTTGACTTATACCACCGTATTTGAAATAATGTTCACCCTTCACTAAAAACTTTTGAAATGATCTGTATTTTTTTTATAGTTCGTCACTGCTTCTCAGTTGCTTATTCAATTATATTACTTGCTAAGTTGGTTGTACTCATGCTACACTCTGCACTTCATCTGTAGATCTAGGTGTGTATGGTTCTGATGGTCGCTGAGTCCGTGCGAGAGCTGATTATCGGCGACTTACGAGGTAGCTGTCGACATCCACAGTACTTGTTTCTCCTTTCTTATTATCTTTTCTCTCTTTTATTGGCATTTGGCACAGACTGTAGTAGACTCTATTCTAGATTGGTTGTTAGATGCTCATGACTTAGTGACACCCCGATGTCGGGCTATCATTCTGCACTGTTATTTTGGGTTTTTACGCCGTTATTATGTAAACCTTCAGTTAGTTTAATTGCTTTAGCTCTCTTCTGTTATATATTGAACGCATATTAAGAATGTCGGCTTGTCTAGTTCCACGATAGGCGCCATCACGACTGGTTAGGTATTTGGGTCTTGACAAGTTGGTATAACACCCTAGGTAACATAGGTCTCACGTGTCATGAGTAGGTTTATTAGAGTCTTGCGGATCGGTACGGAGACATCTGTACTTATCTTCGAGAGGCTGCCGAACCCTTAGGAAACTTCAAATTCTTGTTCTTTGTCATACGGATTTGATGATTACGGTAACTAAATTTCTATTGTTCTATTCTCTCATAGATGGTGAGGACACGTGCTACCGGGCAGGATGAATAGCCACTAGTACAGGGTCGCGAGAAGCCGAGGTCGCGGTAAAGGCCATGGTAAGGGAAGAGGCACGGCTCGCATCACAGCTAGGGCAGCACCTGCAGATCCACCAGTTGCCCCAGTTTAGGAGTAGGCTCTAGTTGTGGGTCAGCCGGTGGGACCATCTCAAGCACTACTTGTGCCTATTGTGATTCCAGGCCTTCACGAGGCCTTAGCTCAGATTTTGATTACGTCTACCAGTTTTGCTCATGTGGTCTCTGTTCCGACCGTAGCAGCCACTTCTCAGGTCGGGGGAGGTTCTTAGACTCCCACTGCCCGCACACCAGAGTAGGTGGTACAGTTATTCCAGACACTAGGGGCACCACTAACCTAGCCGGTTGCAGCTGCTCAGGACTATATGGTTCCTTTCATGCCTGATGATGAGCAGCGTCGATTGGAGAGGTTTGGGAGACTCCAGCCTCCATCTTTCAGTGGTACCGAGAGAGATGATGCACAGGGTTTCTTGGACAGGTGTCAGAGGATACTTCGTACAACAGGTATTCTAGAGGCCAGTGGGGTCTTGTTCACTATTTTTTAGTTCTTTGGGGTTGCCTTCAGTTGGCGGGAGCCTTACGAGAGGCGTAGCCTGGTCGGCGCAGCACCCCTTACATGGCAGCAGTTCTCAGGTCTATTCCTGGAGAAGTTCGTGCCACAGTCTTGTAGAGAGGAGCTGCATAAGCAGTTCGAGCAGCTTCGTCATGGTGAGATGAGATTTTTAGAGCTGGCCCATCATGCTATCTAGTTGATTCCCATAGACAGGGAGAGGATCAGGAGGTTTATAGATGGCCTCACTTTTCAGCTGCGATTGCTTATGACCAGAGAGAGAGTGTCTTGTGCTACTTTTGATGAGGTTGTCGACATTGGTCCTCAGATTGAGATAGATCGAAACTAGGAGAAGGTTGAGAGAGAGGCCAAGAGACATCGTGGACATGGTGGATTTAGCGGTGTTCCTTCTGGGGGCAGTTCCACCACAGTAGGGGTCGTCCTTTCAGACATGCTCAAAAGGCTCACCCAGTTCACCGTGGTGCATCATCTGGCCATGGTTCATATGGTTATCAGTAGGGCCATTCATCTCGCAGTACTCTCCCAGCTCAGTGTTTGTCCCGTGCTCCATCGGGTCAGGGTTTGTCTATGCCAGGTCCTTCTTCCAGTTATCCCGATGCTTGAGGCTCCCTTCAGTCCCTAGCACTAGCACCGGGAGTTGCTATATGAGTGTGGAGAGTTTGGCCACATCAGGAGACATTGTCCCCACATTACGGGAGGTTCGGCTCAGTAGAGGAGCCAGTCTATGACATCAGCACAAGTTTCTTCTCCACTCACTCAACTAGCTCGGGGTGGAGCCCAGTCAGCTAGGGCTCGCCCGAGCAGGGGAGGCCGATCAGAGGGTGGTCAGGCCTATTTCTATGCTCTTCTTGCCATACCAGATGCCATTGCTTCAGATGTTGTGATTACAGGTATTGTCTTAGTTTGCCACAGAGACGCCTCTATATTATTTGACCCTGGTTCCACTTATTCATATGTTTCCTCATATTTCACTCATTTTCTGTATTTCCCCCATGAGTCTTAGTTTCATCTGTTCACGTATCTACTCATGTGTGTGATACTATTATTGTGGACCGCGTATATCGGTCATGTGTGGTGACTATTGGGGGTCTGGAGACTATAGTGGATCTTTTGTTGCTCAGTATGGTCAATTTTGATGTGATATTGGGTATGGATTGGTTGTCTCCTTGTCATGATGTTCTACATTGTCACGCTAAGACTGTGACATTGGCGATACCGGGGTTGCCGAGGGTTGAGTGGAGCGGTTTCATGGACTATGTTACTAGTAGAGTAATTTCATACTTGAAAGCTCATCGGATGGTTGAGAAAGGTTGTCTATCTTATCTAGCCTTTGTGAGGGATGTTAGTGCAGAGGCCCCTGCTATTGTTTCTATTCCGGTGGTTCGAGATTTCCCGGATGTGTTTCCTGCAGACCTACCGGGCATGTCGCTCGACATGGATATTGATTTCGGTATTGATTTGGTGTCGGGAACTCATCCCATTTCTATTCCATTGTACCGTATGGCACTGGCTGAGTTGAAGGAGCAGCTTCAGGAACTCCTTGATAAGGGGTTTATTCGGCCTAGCGTGTCACCTTGGGGTGCACCAGTTCTATTTGGGAAGAAGAAGGATGGTACTATGAGAATGTGCATTGATTACAGACAGTTGAACAAGGTCATAATCAAGAACAAGTATCCTTTACCGCGTATTGATGATTTGTTTGACCAACTTCAGGGAGCGATGCTATTCTCCAATATTGATTTGAGGTCAAGGTATCACCGACTGAAGATTCGGGACTCAGATATTTTTAAGACAGCTTTCAGGACCCGATATGGCCATTATGAGTTCCTTGTGATGTCTTTTGGGCTGACCAACACCCCAGCAGCGTTCATGCATCTGATGAATAGTGTGTTTCAGCCTTATTTGGACTCGTTCATCATTGTATCCATTGATGATATCCTGGTGTACACTCGTAGCCAGGAGGAGCATGCCTATCATATGAGGATTGTGTTATAGAGATTGAGATAGGAGAAGCTTTATGCAAAGTTCTCCAAGTGTGAGTTTTGGCTCAGTTCAATGGCGTTCTTGGGGCACATAGTGTCTAGTGAGGATATTCAGGTAGATCCGAAGAAGATAGAGGCGGTGCAGAGTTGGCCCAGACCATCCTCAGCCACATATATGAAGAGCTTTCTTGGTTTGGCGGGCTATTACCGTTGTTTCGTGGAGGGTTTCTCATTTATTGCATCGCCCTTGACCAAATTAACCCAAAAGGGTGCCCCATTCAGGTGGTTGGGTAGCGTAGTTGAGTTCGGGCATGGAAATTTCGGAATTCCGAAGGTTTTGGGGCTGGATGTCCTCATATGTGGACTATTTCTTGTTTGCGGATTGTGAAGAAGTGTTGAGAATGGGATAACTAATGGCATAAATTTGTCAGTAGGTTGCTATGGACTTTTGGAGGGATATTTACCTATTTGGGAAGGATCGAGATTTGGTTCGGGGGATATTTGAAAGTTTAACGAGAATGTGTACTTTATATCGGATCAGGTTTTGATACTCTTGCGAAGTTGATATCATGGTTATGTTACCAGGCAGAATGGATGTTATGTGTGCCCCTGGCCTATGTTATGTGCTACTCTCTTATGTTGTGATGAGCTGTGAGGTTGTATGATTATTCTCCACGTATGTAGTAATTCCATTCATGTAATGACCCGACCGGTCTTTTTGAGTGTATTATCCCCGATCCCCTATTTATTGTTTTTCCTGTATCTGTTTATGCTTATGTGACTTACCGGGAGGTCTTGTTTTTTGGTTTCGGAATGTTTTGGGACACTTAGTTCCTAAAACGGAAGCTAAGTGTCAAGATTTTTTACCGTAGTCGAAATTATGTGAAGACAAATTCGAAATGGAGTTTCATCGGTTACCTTAGTTCCGTTGGGTGATTTTGGACTTAGGAGCGTGTCCAGACTATGAATTTGAGGTATATAGCTAATTTAGGCTTGAAATGGCGAAAGTCGAATTTTAGAAAGTTTGACCGGGGGGTTGACTTTTTGATATCAAAGTCGGATTCCAATTCCGAAAGTTATAATAGGTCCGTAATATTAGATATGAATTGTCTGCAAAATTTGAGGCCAATCGGACGTAGTTTGGTAGGTTTCGGCGTCGTTCATGGAATTTGAAAGTTTTGAAGTTTTTTAGACTTGAATCCGGGTGTAATTGGTATTTTGTGATTTTTTTGAGTGATTTGAAGTTTCGGCTAAGTTCGCTTGGGGTTATATGACTTTTTGGTATGTTTGGTTGAGGTCTCAGGGGCCTCAGGGGTGTTTCGCATGCCTATCGGAAGCAAATTTGGACTTAGGCATTGCTAGTTTTTTCTGGTATTATGGTGTTTCGTACCTGTGGTGGGAGCCCACATATGCAGTCCCGCAGAAGAGAAGAGGAGGACATAGATGCGGGCAAGGCTGGGTTGGACTGGAAGCGCAGGTGCGAGGTTAGGAGCGCATCTACGAAATCGCAGAAGCGGAAGGAGAGGAGCAGATGCGGAAGAAGGCCCAAATGGAAAGGATCGCAGAAGTGGGCAGGGCCCACAGGTGCAAATGAGTGACCGAAGATGCGGAGTCTGGAAGCTTAAGTGGGATCCACACCTGCAATGGAATTTCCGTAGGTGCGGCGTCACAGATGCGACAAAATGCATGCAGGTGCGGAAGAACTTGGCAGAAATTGGAACTTCGAGGGTTTGATTCCCATTTCGATTTTGAGACTTTGAGAGCTCGGTGTGAGGGGGGTTTTCGAGGTTTCTTCAAGAAGATTGTTGGAGTAAGTGATTCTAACTCGGATTGGACTATATTTCATGAATCTGTTGCTATTTTCATCATATAATTAGGGATTTGATTTGTAAATTTGGGGGGAAACGGTAGAAACTTCATAGGCTAAAATTTTGAGTTTTGGAAGGTCATTTGAGATTGGATTTGAGTAATTCTTATATAGTTGGACTCGTGAGTAGATGGGTATTCATTTTTTGTGACTTTTGTCGGATTTCGAGACGTGGGCCCGAGGGCCGGTTTGAGCCTATTTCGGATTTTGACTTATAATTTCGAGTTTCTCTTGTGGAATTGATTCTTTTATCCTACATTAATTATACCATACTGCTTGTGGCTTCATTCGGGGCATTTGGAGATTGATTTGAGGGGCAAGGGCATTGCGAAGTAGGATTTTTGCGCGGTTAAGGTAAGTAGCAGTCTTAAATCTGGTTTTGAGGGTATGAAATCCCGAGAATTGGTATGATATGAGTGTTTGGAGGTAATGCACATGCTAGGTGATGGGCATGTGAGCGTGCACCACGAGGGATTGTGACTTGGTCCGTCCCGTGAGACTGTAAAGTCGAATAGCCATTGTTATTACTTGTTTTTCCTTGTCTTTGAGCAATTGACTACCTTTCACTGTTTAGAAACCATGCTTAAGCCATATGATATCACTGTTGGGACCCGCAGCGGCCGTATACTTGTTGAATTTACTGCTAATTGTTGTCTTGTACTCAGTCACAGTCTTACTTATGTGTTATATCTCTATTTCCTCTCATTTCTTGTTGATACTTGTTGTGTTCTCTGTTTGGGCTAATTATTATGATATTCTAAGAGCTCGAGGGGCTGGAGAGGTCAGTGGATGAGATAGGGCCTGAGTGCCGAGCTATGAGCTATCTGAGGGCCTATGGATTGGGTTGCATGCCGCAACGAGCCTTATGGCTATTTATGGGTTGTGGATCGGGTTGCATGCCGCAACGAGCCTGATGGCTACTTATATGATTGGGTCGGGCTGCACGCCGCAGCGATATAGTGCTTGGGCTGAAAGGAGCCCCTCCAAAATCTGCACACCCCCAGTGAGCGCAGGTACCTATTGAGAGTGTGTATTGAGGGCTGAGAGCCGAAGGTATGAGCTGTTGAGATGAGTTGAGTGACTGCTGCTTTGAGAGGCTGTACTTTCTTTTATTTATTGTTGCACTTAGTTGTTATCTATTATTGTTGTGAAATTTCTGGAAGATTCATATCTGTTTTACTTGAGTTCAAACTGATTTGACTTATTCCACCGGATTTGAAAGCATGTTCACCCTTCACTGAAAACTTTTGAAATGATCTGTATTTTTTTTATAGCTCGTCACTGCTTCTCAGTTGCTTATTTAATTATGTTACTTGTTGAGTTGGTTGTACTCATGCTACACTCTGCACTTCATCTGTAGATCCAGGTGTGTATGGTTCTGATGGTCGCTGAGTCCGTGCGAGAGCTGATTATCGGCGACTTACGAGGTAGCTGCCGGCATCCGCAGTCCTTGTTTCTCCTTTCTTATTATATTTTCTCTCTTGTATTGGCATTTGGAACAGACTGTAGTAGACTCTGTTCTAGATTGGTTGTTAGATGCTCATGACTTAGTGACACCCCGATGTCGGGCTATCATTCTGCACTGTTATTTTGGGTTTTTACCCCGTTATTATGTAAACCTTCAGTTAGTTTAATTGCTTTAGCTCTCTTCTGTTATATATTGAATGCATATTGAGAATGTCGGCTAGCCTAGTTCCACGATAGGCGCCATCACGACTGGTTAGGTATTTGGGTCGTGACAAGTTGGTATCAGACCCTAGGTAACATAGGTCTCACGAGTCATGAGCAGGTTTATAGAGTCTTGCGAATCGGTACGGAGACGTCTGTACCTATCTTCGAGAGGCTACCGAACCCTTAGGAAACTTGACATTCTTGAATTCTTGTCGTGCGAATCTTTTGATTCTGGTAACTAAATTTTTGTTGTTCTAATTCTTTCACAGATAGTGAGGACGCGTACTACGGGGTAGGATGGACAGCCACTAGTCAGGGTCGCGAGAAGCCGAGGTCACGGTAGAGGCCATGGTAGGGGAAGAGGTACAGCTCGCACAACAACTAGGGCAGCACCTGCAGATCCACCAGTTGCCCTAGTTTAGGAGCAGGCTCCAGTTGTGGATGAGCTGGTGGGACCATCTCAAACACCACCAGTGCCTATTGTGATTCCAGGCCTTCAGGAGGCCTTAGCACAGATTTTTATTGTGTCTACCAGTTTTGCTCATGCGGTCTCTATTCCGACCGCAGCAGCCACTTCTCAGGTCGGGGGAGGTGCTAAGACTCCCGCCACCCGCACACCCGAGTAGGTGGTACAGCTTTTCCAGACACTGGGGCACCACCAACCCAGCTAGTTGCAGCTGGTCAGGACTATGTGGTTCCTTTCATGCTTGATGATGAGCAGCATCGCTTGGAGACGTTTGGGAGACTTCAGCCTCCATCTTTCAGTGGTACCGAGAGATAGGATGCACAGGATTTCTTGGAAAGGTGTCAGAGGATGCTCCGTACAACAGGTATTCTAGAGGCCAGTGGGGTCTTGTTCACTATTTTTCAGTTCTTTAGGGTTGCCTTCAGATGGTGGGAGGCTTACGAGAGGCATAGGCCGGTCGGCGTGGCACCCCTTACATGGCAACAGTTCTCCGGTCTATTCTTGGAGAAGTTTGTGCTACAATACCGCAGAGAGGTGCTGCACAGGCAGTTCGAGCAGCTTCGTCAGGGTGAGATGAGATTTTCAGAGCTGGCCTATCATGCTATCTGGTTGGTTCCCATAGACAGGGAGAGGACCAGGAGGTTTACAAATGGCCTCACTTTTCAGCTGCGATTGCGTATGACTAGAGAGAGTGTCTGGTGCTACTTTTGATGAGGTTGTCGACATTGCTCATCAGACTGAGATGGTTCGCAGCCAGGAGCAGGTTGAGAGAGAGGCCAAGAGGCCTTGTGGACAGTGTGGATTTAGCGGTGTTCCTTCTGGGGGCAGTTCCACCACGGTAGGGGTCGTTCTTTGAGACATATTCAGATGGCTCACCCAGTTCACCGTGGTGCATCATCTGGCCATGGTTCACATGGTTTTCATTAGGGCCATTCATCTCGCAGTTCTCTCCTAGCTCAGCGTTTGTCCCGTGCTCCATCGGGTTGGGGGTTTATCTATGCCAGTTCCTTCTTCCAGTTATTCCGGTGCTCGGGGCTCCCTTCAGTCCCCAGCACTAGCACCGGGAGTTGCTATATGAGTGTGGAGAGTTTGGCCACATCAGTTAGTTTAATTGCTTTAGCACTCTTCCGTTATATATTGAAAGCATATTGAGAATGTCAGCTTAACTAGTTCCACGATAGGCGCCATCACGACTGATTAGGTATTTGGGTTGTGACAAGTTGGTATCAGAGCCTAGGTTACATAGGTCTCACGAGTCATGAGCAGGTTTAGTAGAGTCTTGTGGATCGGTACGGAGACGTCTGTACTGATCTTCGAGAGGCTACTGAACCCTTAGGAAACTTCACATTCTTGAATTCTCATCGTGCGAATCTTTTGATTCTGGTAACTAAATTTCTGTTGTTCTAATTCTCTCACAAATGGTGAGGACGCGTACTACGGGGTAGGATGGATAGCCACCAGTACCACAAGTCAGGGTTGTAAGAGACCGAGGTCACGGTAGTGGCCGTGGTAGGGGCAGAGGTGCAACTCGCACCGCAGCTAGGGCAACACTTGCAGATCCACCAGTTGCCCCAATTCAGGAGCAGGCTCTAGTTATGGATGAGTCGGTGGGACCAGTTAAGTACCACCTGTGCCTATTCTAATTCCAAGCCTTTAGGAGGCCTTAGCTCAGATTCTGACCACATCTACCAGTCTTGTTCAGGCGGTCTCTGTTCCGGCCGCAGTAGCCACTTCTCAGGCCGAAAGAGGTGCCAGACTCCCGCTGCCCGCACACCAAAGCAGGTGGTACAGGGATTCAAAACACCGGGGGCACCACCAGCCCAACCGGTTGCAGCTGCTTAGGGCTATGTGGTTCCTGTCATGCCTGATGATGAGCAGCATCGATTGGAGATGTTTAGGAGACTCTATCTTTCAGTGGCACAAAGAGAGAGGATGCTTAGGACTTTGTGGACAGGTGTCAGAGGATACTCCGTACTGCAGGTATTCTATAGGCCAGTGGGCTCTCGTTCACTACTTTTCAGTTCTCTAGGGTTGCCTTCAGTTGGTGGGAGGCTTAAAAGAGGCGTAGGCCGGTCGGCGCAGCACCCTTTATATGGCAGCATTTCTCCGGTCTATTCCTAGAGAAGTTTGTGCCACGGTCCCGCAGAGAGGAGCTGCACAGGTAGTTCGAGTAGCTTCGTCAGGGTGATATATCTGTGATGCAGTATGAGATGAGATTTTCAGAGTTGGCCCATCATGCTTTCTGGTTGGTTCCCACGAACAGGGAGAGGATCAGGAGGTTTATAGATGGCCCCACTTTTTAGCTGCGATTGCTTATGACGAGAGAGAGAGAGAGAGAGTGTGTGTGTCTGGTGCTACTTTTGATGAGGTTGTCGACATTGCTCATCATATTGAGATGGTTCGCAGTGAGGAGCGGGTTGAGAGAGAGGCCAAGAGGCCTCTTGGACAGGGTGGATTTAGTGATGTTCCTTCTGGGGGCAGTTCCACCATGGTAGGGGTCGTCCTTTCAGACATGTACAGATGGCTCGCCCAATTTAACGTGGTGCATCATCTAGCCATGGTTCACATAGTTATCAGCAGGGCCATTCATCTCTGACTGCTCTCCCAACTTAGAGTTTGTCCCGTGCTCCATCGGGTCAGGGTTCGTCTATGCTAGGTCCTTCTGCCAGTTATCCTGGTGCTCGAGGATCCCTTCAGTCCCCAGCACTAGCACTAGGGAGTTGCTATGAGTGTGGAGAGTTTTGCCACATCAGGAGACATTGTCCCCACCTTAAGGGAGGTCCGGCTCAGCAGAGGAGCCAGTCTACTACATCAGCACCAGTTTCATCACCACCTGCTCAGCCAGCTCGGGGTGGAGCCCAGTCAGCTAGGGGTCGCCCGAGAGGGGGAGGCTGATCAGGGGGTGGCTAGGCCTGTTTCAATGCTCTTCCTTTCATACCAGAATCCATTGCTTCGGATGTTATGATTACAGGTATTGTCTCAGTTTACCACAGAGATGCCTCTGTATTATTTGACCATGGTTCCACTTATTCATATGTTTCCTCGTATTTCGCTCATTTTCTGGATATGCCCCGTGAGTCTTTAGTTTTATCTATCCATGTATCTACTCCTATGGGCGATACTATTATTGTGGACCGCATATATCGGTCATGTGTGGTGACTATTGGGGGTCTGGAGACCATAGTGGATCTTTTGCTGCTCAGTATGGTCGATTTTGATGTGATATTGGGTATGGATTGGTTGTCTCCATGTCATGATGGTCTACATTCTCAAGCTAAGACTGTGACATTGGCGATGTCGGGGTTGGCGAGGGTTGAGTGGAGCGGTTTCATAGACTATGTTCACAGTAGAGTGATTTCATACTTGAAAACTCAGCGGATGGTTGAGAAAGGTTATCTATCTTATCTGGCCTTTTTGAGGGATGTTAGTGCAGAGGACCCTGCTATTAATTCTCATCCGGTAGTGCAAGATTTCCCAGATGTCTTTCCTGCAGACTTGCCGGGCATGCCGCCCGACAGGGATATTGATTTCGGTATTGATTTGGTGCCGGGCACGCAGCCCATTTCTATTCCACTGTACCGTATGGCACCGGCTGAGTTGAAGGAGCAGCTTTAGAAACACCTTGATAAGGGGTTTATTCGGCCTAGTATGTCACCTTAGGGTGCACCAGTTCTATTTGTGAAGAAAAAGGATGGTACTATGCGAATGTGCATTGATTACAGACAGTTGAACAAGGTCACAATCAAGAACAAGTATCCTTTGCCGCGTATTAATGATTTGTTTGACCAGCTTTAGGGAGCGATGGTGTTCTCTAAGATTGATTTGAGGCTAGGGTATCACCATTTGAAGATTCGAGACTCAGATATTCTTAAGACAACTTGCAGGACTCGATATGGCCATTATGACTTCCTTATGATGTCTTTTAGGCTGACCAACACCCCATCCGCGTTCATGCATCTGATGAACAGTGTGTTTCAACCTTATTTGGACTCGTTTGTCATTGTATTCATTGATAATATCCTGGTTTACTCTCATAGACAGGAGGCGCATGCCCAGCATCTGAGGATTGTGTTACAGAGATTGAGGAAGAGGAAGCTTTATGTAAAGTTCTCCAAGTGTGAGTTTTAGCTTAGTTCAGTGGCGTACTTGGGGCACGTGGTGTCTAGTGAGGGTATTCAGGTGGATCCGAAGAAGATAGAGGCGACGTAGAGTTGGCCCAGACCATCCTCAACCACAGATATTAGGAACTTTCTTGGTTTGGCGAGCTATTACCGTTGTTTTGTGGAGCTATTATAGGTGGTCGGCTGAGTGCAAGGAGAGCTTTCATAAGCTCAAGACTACTTTAACCACGGCTCCAGTTCTAGTTCTTCCATCAGCTTCTGGTTCTTACACAGTGTATTGTGATGCCTCGCGGATTGGTATAGGGTGTGTTCTGTTGTAGGAGGGTGGAGTGATTGATTATGCTTCGCGCCAGTTAAAGCCCCATGAGAAGGACGATCTTATCCACGACCTTGAGTTAGAAGTTATTGTTCACGCCTTCAAGATTTGGTGGCACTATTTGTACGGTGTCCATTGTGAGATTTACACTGATCATTGGAGTTTGCATCTGTTCAAACAGAAGGATCTTAACTTGCATCAGCGAAGGTGGTTGGAGCTTCTTAAGGACTATGATATCACCATTTTGTACTATCCCGGGAAGGCCAATATGGTGGCCGATGCCTTGAGTCGTCGGGCGGAGAGTTTGGGGAGCTTAGCATATCTTCCAGCAGAGAGGCCACTGGCATTGGATATTCTTGCCTTAGCCATCCAGTTTGTTAGATTGGATATTTCTGAGACGAGTCGAGTATTGGCCTGTGTGATCTCTCGGTCTTCTTTTTATGATCGTATCAGGGAGCGTCAGTATGATGACTCTCATCTGCTTGTCCTTAAGGACATGGTCCGGCACGGTGATGCTAAGAATGTCATTATTGGGGATGATGGTGCATTGAGGATATAGGGCAGGCTATGTGTGCCAAATGTAGATGGTTTGCATGAGTTGATTCTCCAAGAGGCTCACAGTTCACGGTATTCTATTCATCCGGGTGTCGCGAAGATGTATCAGGACTTGAGACAACATTACTGTTAGAGGAGAATGAAGACGGACATAGTGGAGTATGTAGCTCAGTGCCTAAATTGCCAGCAGGTGAAGTATGAGCATCAACGACCAGGTGGGTTGCTTCAGAAGTTAGAAATTCCCGAGTGGAAATGGGAGCGGATCACTATGGATTTCATTTTTGGGCTTCCACGGACTCAGCGGAAGTTTGATGCTGTTTGGGTAATTGTGGACCGGCTGACCAAGTCAGCTCATTTCATTCCTATGATAACTACCTATTATTCCGAGCGGCTTGCTCAAGTGTAAATCCGCGAGATCGTCAGGCTTCATGGCGTACCGATATCTATCATTTCTGACCGGGGTATGCAGTTTACATCACGGTACTGGAGTTCTGTACAACATGAGTTGGGCACTCGAGTGGAGTTGAGCATAACATTTTACACTCAAACGGATGGACAGTCCAAGCGCACTATTCAGATATTAGAGGATATGCTTCGTGCGTGTTTGATAGAGTTTGGGGGTTCGTGGGATCATTTCTTGCCACTAGCTGAGTTTGCCTACAATAATAATTATCAGTCGAGCATCCATATGACACCGTATGAGGCTCTGTATGGTAGGCGGTGTAGGTCTCCAGTGGGTTGGTTTGAGCCGGGAAAGGCTAGATTATTGGGTACAAACTTGGTTCAGGATGCTTTGGAGAAGGTTAGGGTGATTCAGGATAGATTACGTACAGCCCAGTCAAGACAGAAGAGTTATGTAGATCGGAAGGTTTGCGATGTTGCATTCATGGTTGGAGAGCAAGTCTTGCTCCGGGTGTCACCCATGAAGGGTGTTATGAGGTTTGGGAAGAAGGGCAAGCTGATCCCGAGGTTTATCGGTCCATTTGAGGTATTGTGACGTATAGGGGAGGTTGCTTATGAGCTTGCCTTGCCTCCCAGTCTATTAGGAGTTCATCCAGTATTCCATGATTCTATGCTCCGAAAGTATCACGGCGATCCGTCTCACGTGATGGATTTCAGCTCAGTCTAGTTGGACAAGGATTTATTTTATGTTGAGGAGCCAGTGACGATCTTAGGTAGGCAGGTTCGAAAACTAAGGTCAAAGAATATTGCATCTGTGAAGGTTCAGTGGAGGGGTCAGCCGGTCTAGGAGGCGACTTGGGAGACCAAGCACAATATGCGCAGCCGTTATCCTCATCTTTTCACCACTTCAGGTATGTCTTAATGCTCATTCGAGGACGAACGATTGTTTTAAGAGAGGGAGGATGTAACGACCCGGCCGATCGTTTTGAGTGTATTAGCCTCGATCCCCTATTTACTGTTTTCCCCGTATCTGTTTCTTCTTATGTGACTTGTCGGGAGGTCTTGTTTTTGGTTTCGGAGTATTTTGGGATACTTAGTCCCTAAAACGGAAGCTAAGCCTCAAGATTTTTGATAGTAGTCGGAATTGTGTGAAGCCGACTCCGGAATGGAGTTTCGTCAGTTCCGTTAGCTCTGTTGGGTGATTTTGGACTTATGAGCATGTTCGAACTGTGAATTTGAGGTCTGTAGCTAATTTAAGCTTGAAATGGCGAAAGTCAAATTTTTGAAAGTTTAACCAGGGGGTTGACTTTTGATATCGGGGTCGGATTCCAATTCCGAGTTGAAATAGGTCCTTAATGTTGAATATGACTTGTGTGCAAAATTTGAGGCTAATCGGACGAGTTTTGGTAGGTTTAGGTGTCGTTTGCGGGATTTGAAAGTTTAGAAGTTCTTTAGGCTTGAATCCGAGTGTAATGTGTGTTTTGAGTGATTCGAAGGTTTGGCTAAGTTCGCATGGGGTTATATGACTTGTTGGTATGTTTGGTTGAGGTCTCGGGGGCTTCAGGGGTGTTTGATGCCCATCGAAAGGAAATTTAGACTTGGGCATTGTTGGTTTTTTCTTGTGTTCTGGTGTTTCGCACCTGCGTTGGGAGCTCGCAGGTGCGGCCCCGCAGAAGTGAAGAGGAGGACGTAGATGCGGGCAAGGTTGGGTTGGACTGGAAGCGCAGGTGCGAGGTTAGGAGCGCATCTTTAAAACCGTAGATGCGGAAGGGGGGGCGCAGATGCGAAAGAAGGCCTGAGTGGGAAGGATCGCAGAAGCGGGCAGGGCCCGTAGATGGGAACCCGCAGGTGCGAATGATTGACTGTAGATGCGTAGTTCTGGGAGCTTAAGTGGGATCCGTAGCTCTGATGGAATTTCCGCAGGTGCGGCATCGCAGATGCGACAGAGTGTCCGCAGGTGTGGAAAAACTGGGCAGAAAATGAAAATCCGAGGGTTTGATTCCCATTTCGATTTTGGGACTTTGAGAGCTCGGTGTGAGGCGATTCTTCGAGGTCTCTTCAAGAAGATTTTTGGGGTAAGTGATCCTAACTCGGATTAGACTATATTTCATGAATCTATTACTATTTTCATCATCTAATTGGGGATTTGAGTTGTAAATTTGGGGAAAAATGGTAGAAACTTCATAGGCTAAAATTTTGAGCCTATTTCGGATTTTGATGTGTTTCTCTTGTGGAATTGATTCTTTTAGCCTACATTGATGATATCGTACTGCTTATGGCTAGATTCGGGGCATTTGGAGATTGATTCGAGGGGCAAGGGCATTGCGGAGTAGGATTTCTACGCAGTTGAGGTAACTAGCAGTCTTAAATCTGGTTTTGATGGTATGAAACCCCAAGAATTGGTATGATGTGAGTCTTTGGAGGTGACACACATGCTAGGTGACGGGCGTGTGAGCGTGCACCGCGAGGTATTGTGACTTGGTTCGTCCCGTGAGACTGTAAAGTCGAATAGCCATTGTTATTAATTGTTTTTCCTTGTCTTTGAGCAATTGACTGCCTTTCATATTAGAAACCATGCTTAGGCCATATGATATCACTGTTGGGAGCCGTAACGGCCGTATACTTGTTGGATTGACTGCTAATTGTTGTCTTTTACTCAGTCACAGTCTTACTTGTGTGTTATATCTCTGTTCCCTCTCATTTCTTGTTGATACTTGTTGTATTCTCTGTTTGGGCTGATTATTATAATATTCTATGAGCTCGAGGGGCTGAAGAGGTCAGCGACTGAGATACGGCCTGAGTGCCAAGTTGTGAGCTTTGTGAGGGTATATGGATCGGGTTGCATGTCGCAATGAGCCTTATGGATATTTATGGATTGTGGATCGGGTTGCACGCCGAAACGAGCCTGATGGCTACTTATATGATTGGGTCAGGCTGCACGCCGCAGTGATATAGCGCTTGGGCTGAAAGGAGCCCCTACGGAGTCTGCACACCCCCAGTGAGCACAAGTACCTCTTGAGAGTGTGTATTGAGGGCTGAAAGCCGAGAGTTTAAGTTGTTGAGATGAGTTGAGTGACTGCTGCCTTGAGAGGCTGTACTTGTATTTATTTATTGTTGCATTTAGTTGTTGTTGTGAAATTTCTGGAAGATTCATATCTGTTTTACTTGAATTCGAACTGATTTGACTTATACCACCGGATTTGAAAGCATGTTCACCCTTCACGGAAAACTTTTGAAATGATCTGCATTTTTTTTATAGCTCGTCACTACTTCTCAGTTCCTTATTTAATTATGTTACTTGCTGAGTCCGTGCGAGAGATGATTATCGAAGACTTACGAGGTAGTTGTCGGCATCCGCAGTCCTTGTTTCTCCTTTCTTATTATGTTTTCTCTCTTGTATTGGCATTTGGCACAGACTGTAGTAGACTATGTTTCTAGATTGGTTGTTAGATGCGCATGACTTAGTGACACCCCAATGTCGGGCTATCATTCTGCACTGATATTTTGGGTTTTTACCGCGTTATTATGTAAACCTTCATTTAGTTTAATTGTTTTAGCTCTCTTCTGTTATATATTAAAAGCATATTGAGAATGTCGGCTTGCCTAGTTTCACGATAGGCGCCATCACGGCTGGTTAGGTATTTGGGTCGTGACAGTTCAGGCCTTATGGCGATGTGGGCAAGATGGCCCTCATGATATTGATTTGCTCAGTGCACCTTAGTTGTGATTTTTTTCCTCCATGTTGTTCTATTTCTATTCATTTCCCACAGTTATATTTGTGCACTCTATTGTGCTTGATATCAGCATTCATGTGATCAGTAAACCCGAGCACTTTGGCTCGATGAGTATCCCTATGTGGAATGATATATTTAGGGCCGGGCTACACGGCGTATCGGATGTTATGTGAGATACTCTTTCTTGTGCTTATTTTGTGTTCCATTTCCCCTGTATGGGATAAGTTGATGAAACTGTACTTTGTCATTATATCTATTGCACTTGTTAGATAATCCTCGTACCTTTCTTTCCTTCTGTTTTGCTAAATGCCTGGGTTATTGCCTGTTTGGTGTACGGACCTTGTTATGTGAGAATCTTTGTAGTTCCATGATGAGTTGTTAGCCAGGCCGCTGGTATTGGCTGAGAAGAGGTTCTTAGACCTGATATTTGCACTATCGTATTGGAGGTGAGGAGTGGTTGGAAGGATGATGTTATTTCCGCTCAGATTTGGGAAATGGCTCTTGAGGGAAGGGAGAGCTTCTTGCTTGTTGATTTCATGGGTGGTTGTGAGTTTCTGCATGTTTCTTGTATCTTGGACAGCGTCGTGGAGGTCCAGAATGAGGTTTTATTCAATGTGAAGCATATTGCCGGCATCCAGATTGTTATTCGGCAGCTATGGTGGTCAGAAGATATTACTACATGTACTTGAGTAGTGTGAAACATCATGTGATTGTGCCCTGGATTGGGATTTTGGCTTGATTTAGCTTGTTAAGGTTCATGGAGTGTGATGACGTGGAATTCGGATCCTATGATGAATTTCAAATGTTGAGGTTTGGGTTCTATTCTAAGGATTTTAGGCTAAAGAGGATATGAGACCTTTAGTTAAGTTGCATTGTTAGTTCTGCTTAGGTTGGGTGATGGGGAATCACCCTCGGGTGTATGTATGGTGACCTCATGCAGTGGTTTGATGGCTTTGGAACGACTCCGGGCACGACTACTTCTTCGAGGTTAGATGTAACGATTCGACTGGTTATTTTGAGCAATTGCATCTGGTTCAGCAGTTTGAGGTTACGAGTAGCTTCACACAGTGTATTATGACTTGCGTGCATCATCAGTTCGGGATTTTGAGAAGTTCGGAAAGGAGTTTTAGGAGTGACTCTCATTTGAGAAGCTCAAAGTTTAAAGAATTAACAAGGTTCGACTTTTGAGTATTCAGCCAAGGATTGGAGTTTCAATGGTTCCGATAGACTTGGGTGGTGATTTTGGACTTAAGCGTGTGTCCGTATTTGGATTTGGAGGTCCGTAGGGTAATTTGAAGCATTTTGGCAAAAATTGGAAAGTTGAAGTTTTCGAAGATTGAGAGGTTCGGTCGAGAGTTGACTTTGGTGATATCGGGGCCGAAATGCAATTCCGAGAGTTGGAACAGCTCTGTTATGTCATTTGGGACTTGCCTGCAAAATTTGGTGTCATTTGGAGTTGATTTGATATGGTTCGGATGCTTGGTTGCGATTCAAGAAGTTCTTGAAGTTCATGGTAATTTTCATGTATTTTGGCATTCGATTCGTAGTTTTAGAGGTTTTTTTGGTGTTCCGATCGCGCGAGAGAGTTCGTGTTTTGTCTTTAGACTTGTGTGGATGTTTGGTATAGAGCCCAGAGGGCTCGGATAAGTTTCGTATGTGTTGGAAAAAGGTTCAGCTGTGCTGGTGTCTCTGTTCTCGAATTTGCGAGGTTTACATCGCATTTGCGATGTCCGCATTTGCGAGAATATTCTCGCTTTTGTGACGATGGGCTGGGGAAAGGGAGTTCGCAATTGCGAACTATTTCATCGCATTTGCGATTAGGCAGCTCCGTATTTGCGACACAATTAGTCGCTTTTGCAAAAACACTGAGCTCGCATTTGAGAGTCTTATGTGGCATTTGCGACTTTGACAGAGCTAGCCAGCCTTCGCAATTGCGATACTTTTGTCGCATTTGCGATCCTTATGTCGCAAATGCGACATCTAAGGCTGGTATTAAGATTCCCATTTCGAGACTTAGCTTCATTTTATCACATTTTGAACCCTAGGTCCGAGAGTGGGCGACTTTGAGAGAGGAATTTCACCTACAATCATTGGGTAAGTACCTCTAATCAATTTTCAATTATATTTGTGATTATACCTCAGATTTAACATCAAATTCATGCGAATCTAAAGGAACATTTGGGGAAAATTATAAAATCTTTCAAAAATGAAAAATGATGATTTGAAAGACGAATTGGTATCGGAACTTGATAATTTTAGTATGGTTGAACTCGTATCGGAATGAGTGTTTGGGTTTTGTAAATTTTATCGGGTTCTGAGGTGCAGGCTCGGGGGGTTGACTTTTGTTGACTTTTTGCAAATTGTATAAAGATCATAGCTTTGTTAATTGAAATTGTTTTCTCTTGCATTGTTTGATGTATTTAAGTCGTCTTTGGCTAGATTGAGCCAAGCAGTGGTGAATTGGTAAAGGAAAAGCTAAATTGAGTATTGAGTTGGCCGAATTGAGGTAAGTGTCTTGTCTAACTTTGTATGTGGGAACCTACCCCTTAGGAATTGAGTCGATTGTGCTATCTTGTTATGTGAAAGTCGTGTACGCAAGGTTACGAGTGGGTACACAATCTATATGTGGCATTTACCGGTTTAGATTGTCTAGTCTCTTCCCATTCCTTTGATTAAATTGTCATAACATGTGGCATCTCGTTGTTGGGCTACTCTTACATGCTCTATATGATGTTGTTAGCACTTATTTATCTCTTACTCGTTATTTGGCCCTTATATGCCTTGCTTGAAGTTATTGCCTTCCTTATTGTCTTGTGACCTCTTAATTGTTAAGTTCCTCTATGAATCTGTGCATATCTGCTACATGTCCAAATTGTTATAATTGCATGCTTAATTATCACGTGCCTTACATGTCTTGTCATTTTTGTAAAGGTTGTTGTATTCCTTTAATTTTTACGTGGTTCCTTTATTGCCGTGTACTCATACCCTCAGTTGTAGAAAACTCTTGTAAATTGAGTTATTGAATTGTTGTTGTTGATTTAAATTATTGTATGGGGGATCCGGTTGCACGCCCCAACAGGTGAAATAAGGGAGGATATTTATATTGTGACATTATGATTGTACGGTGGGATCGGGTTGCACGCCGCAACAGGTGAAATAAGGGTGAATTGTTATGGTGAATTAAGGGTAAATTATGATATTGATATTTCATTGTTGGGATCGGGTTGCGTGCCGCAACATATTATATTTATTGTTATGATATTGATATTGTATGGTGGGATCGGGTTGCACGCCGCAACAGGTGAAATAAGGGTGAATTGATATGGTGGAATAAGGGTGAATTATGATATTGATATTATATGGTGGGATCGGGTTGCACGCCGCAACATATTTGTGTATTTTGTATCCCCTGTTTTATTGTATTGGCTTCAGTTCCTTCGTACGAGATTCTGAGAATTTGTATTTTCGGTTTTCACTGTCTTCTGAGGATTGAGTTATTGTCATTGACTTGCTGCCTTGCCGCCATTTCCTGAACTCTTTTTCCTAGTACTATTATTTTGGTAAATTTATTTTCAAGGTGAATTTACTATGTTGAGTCATTACCGCCTGCCCTGCTGAGTTGTTAGTAATATGGCGATTTAAAATAAAAGAATTAATATCATGCTACCTTGCATGACTTCTAAGTTAAAACTCGCTGTATATTTCGGTATTTACTATTTCTAATAGTTGTTATATTTTATTTCAATTGATTTCTCAGCTTAATCTCCTTAACTTGTCTGAGGTTTATATCTTACTTCAAAAGGAATTGTTATTATGATTTAATTTAATAAATTCTATATAAAAATCAATAGCTTGTTCGATGTTGTAAACTTATTTGAAAAATGTTATTTTTCTTCACTCAAATTATTTCTAAAATAAAATCATCTTTCACACGGATATTAAGTACCGAATAGAATGTGGGTTTTGCCGTGCAAAGCGAGATGGAAAAATGTGGGCACAAGGTACCATGTGTGTTAAAGGTTTGGAAGTTGTGATTTATGATATGAGATTACGAGCATTGGAATTGTTGGAATTGCATATTATAAATGATTTGATTGGTTGAGTTGACATCGTTTTCCCTACATGAGCACATTTATACTTCATCTGTACCCCAATTATTTAGTTGTTTAATTACTTGGTTATTTCTCATTGCCATTCGAGTTCCCCTTATCATTATTATTGATTGTAATTTGATTTCTTTCTGCTATTGGCATTACTCTGATATTCCTTCCTTGTTAGCTTTATGTTATGTCCTGCACAGGTTTATATTTTTGGTAGGTGTCTTAACCTGGCCTCGTCACTACTCTACCGAGGTAAGGCTTGATACTTATTGGGTACCACCGTGGTGTACTCATACTACGCTTCTGCACATTTGTTTTGTGCAGAACCAGGTACTTCAGATCGAGTTGGTTTTGAGACTTATGCTTAGTGTGGCTAGAGACTTCAAGGTACACCTGCTGGGCATTCGAAGGTACCGAAGTCACCTTCTATTATATTTATTTCCATTGTTTCCTTTTATTCCGAAACAGTGATGTATTCATTATGTATAATTACTCCTAGAAAGGCTTATGACTTGTACTACCGATTTTGAGATTGTAAATTTGTATAAAGATTTCTATTTTGAAATTGTTCGATGTTAGATAAATATTGTTGTTATTTCAGTCAATGTTAGGCTTACTTAGTTCTAGAGACTAGGTACTATCGCAACTCCTTCGGAGGGATTTTGGGTCGTGACAAATAGCTCGTGCACTTGTGACACCAATTCTGGGATGGTATTTAGACATCGCTAATATTTTGGTTTATTCACTTTAGTTCAGATTTTTTTTCAATTATTTGATTTCTTTATTATTAATTAAATTGAATTGAAAAAAATGGATAAAATTATTCTAATGTTGGCTTGCCTATCAAGTAAAATGTTAGGCGCCATCACGGTTCCGAAGATGGGAATTTCGGGTCATGACACTAACTTTCACATTTGGCAAATAGTAATTTAAGTTATTTTTCTAAATTGTAGGAATAATAATTTAATTATTTTCATAATATTTAAGAATAGTCACTTAATTATTTTCTTAATACTTAAGACTTTGATCTGAAAAATTATGTTATTTAATGGAGTCCTTCATATAAACTACATTTAAATTTAGGGTATTGAATTTCAATCGCTTCAGAAGTATTTAATTTTATTATTAGGCTCACGGGTATCTTGTTATAAAAATTTAGTAGTCCTTACTTTCCTTTTCATGGTTTGGGAGTCCTTTTTTATCCAGGTTTAGGAGTCTTTTTTCAAGGCTAATAAGTATTTCTTTTAAATAACAAAATATTCATTCAATTATTTTTCTTATATTTAAAAATTTTGATATTAACTAAACTTTCTGTTATTAAATCATGCTTGAGAGTAAAAATAAATATCTAGAAATCACAAACATAGTAATCTCAAAAGTTTATTGTCACGACCCAAAATTCCACCACAGGCATCGTGATAGCACCTTAGTCTCTAAGACTAGGTAAGCCGATCACTATAACATGTTTTAAGCCATTTGTTTTAATAGTAGTTTAACACAAGTGACGAAACCAAAAGCGGAAATAATTATAACCTCCCAAGACTAATAATACAGAGTTACGAACTCTAACTGAATACATGAAATGATCTCAAGGATCGAAATATAATAATGTTCGAATAATAACTGACAGTATAATATAAGGAAAAGACTCTAAGGGACTGCGACGACCAAGCAGCTATACCTTGAATTCTTGCGATCAACAAGCTAACTCTGTCAGAGTCCGATATCTCCAATACCTGGCTCTGCACAAAATGTGCAGAAGTGTAGTATGAGTACACCACGGTCGGTACCCAGTAAGTATCAAGACTAACCTCGATGGAGTAGTGATGACGTAAAGTCAAGACACTCACTAATCAAAATAACTTGTGCAGTATAACAGTATAACGACAATAATGGAAAACAGAAAATAGTAATGGCAACAAGAATCAACCAATGATATAAACTGCAAAGCAATAAAAACACCATGAATATCGTTGAACCATATAAATAACACAAGGACAACCAATTAATTAAGTCTTTTAAAGACAAGTTTTTCACAACAAAGTCACTTCGTGATACCTCATCTCATAGTCATAAAATACGGGTCTCAACCCACTATCATATTCTCACGGCACCTCGTGCCCATATCTCTATCACAACCGCACAGACAACTCACATGCCCAAAATATCAATATATGGATCTATACGGATAACTCACGTGCCAATAATATCAATATGTGGATCCGCACGGACAACTCATGTGTTGCACGGATAACTCACGTTCCAATAATATCAATATGCGAATCTGCACGGACAACTCACGTGTTGCACGTACAACTCACGTGACAATAATATCAATATGTGGATCTGCATAGACAACTCACGTGCTAATAAAATAATTCGTTCGGCATATTCACAGGCTCACAATCTCAAAATAAAACGGGTAATACCAGAGTACATGGATATAGTCAATAAATGTCAAGTTTCGTTCTCATGATCTAGTATAAGTAGTATGTTACAGTGTATGCATGTGCAGGTCTACTACTGCAGCCCAAATCAACAAGAAAAGTCAAGTACATCAAATAGTTCATCGAAACAACAAGTAGAGTTACTCAAAATGTATAACAAACACAATGAACCTACATTTCTTAAAAATAATTTCTATACCACAATCACACCAAGCCTTCGGCTCAACAACACTAAATACAACAACAACAACAACAACAACAACAACAACAACAACAACAACAACAACAACAACAATAAAAAATAAAAAAAAAATGACAATAATAGGAAGGAGACGATTAAAGAAATACACAAAACTAAGGCAATTAATGTATCATAGAAGAAAACAATGGATATTATAACACGGAACAAAACAACCAAACACAAATGCACCAATAGAAAAATATCAACAAGGGCACTCCCGAGGTACCGCCTTTTTTTGTGGTCCCAAATCATAAATAAATTCATAATCTTTCCTTATATCATCCCAAATCATAAATAAATTCACAATCTTTCCTTATATTACTGTGGGAGCCTTCACATTTGGTTTTAAAAATTATTTTTTCCAAAATAGCATCTCGCGTTTTAACCCACTTTATCACATCGTATGGCTTCTAGTAGTTTCTCTACTAGCCGCGCATATCAAGCATACCTTATCACACCACATGCGTATCAATATCACAATATATCACAAATCGAACCTCAAGTGCCCAAATATTACAACTTGCCAAAGAAATCAACAATAACAATATTCTTCACAATAAGGGGCCTACTACTCAACCACAATGTACACAAAGTCTCAATAAATACAACATGAATTGAAAAGTAACTCAGCAAGGAACAACATCTCTTTTAAACATAACTTCTAGTAAACTAAATCAATGCATCTTGATAACTTAAATTCCCATTTAAATATTTGAAGATAACAATTAATGATGAAAGTATCTCCATGTAATGGCAACTTAACAATAAAAGAATTCACGAAATGGTCAAAGTGGTAACAATTCCAAATAAGTATATACGAGCAACTCGACAAATAAAGAATGTAACAAGCAACCACAACTTCAAACAAAGCATGTAATAGCGGGTATGGAGAATAAAAGATATAAAAATGTGCCAACAATTTCCCATTAAATATATAAAAGAAGCCTTAGATTTTAAACCTATAGAATTTTTCACATATAAGTTGAGTATGTACTCGTCACCTCGCGTACACGGCTTTTACATTTCAAAATTTGCATAAACGACTCAATGCTTAAGGGATAATTCTCCCACACAGGTTAGGCAAGATACTTACCTCAAAATACGTTAATTCAATCCACTGGTAAGCCTTTTCCGTGATTATCCAACTCTAAATGGCTCGAATCATGATGAATATTTCCTTGAAAATCCCTCGGCAAAGATCGCCACAATCGAACTTTCTTGATTCGTCTATTTAGTGATATTAAAACCTTTCACTACTCTTACAACTTCAATCTACATCTACATAAATCAATTGGACCAATATTAGTAAAATATTCCAGATTTTTAGGTCATTTAGGCATTTTATCAAATACCTAGAGTGCATAACACTCTACTACCTCTAGTAATGGTGTTTCTTCCTCTAACAATCTCTCATTCCCACCAACAACAGATACTATAATATCCTTGGTATACTAACTGCCTTCTTTATCACCACAGCAATCATCAATGAACTACATCTACCCAATTTTACTAATTAACTCATTACAAAAATATCTACAACACCCAAAAATTTAGTTTAAGTATTCATGGCTTCCAAGCACCATCCAATAAGTGCGAATACTTATTTCTTGCTTATATATTCACTAACAATCCATGTATATTGGTTTAAGAGTGAAAGATTACCTCTTGAAGACCAAATCTTGAAAGGCAACTTTTGGGGTATTCTTGAAATTTTGAAAAAATCCTATGGAATCAAATACAAAACCTTGTTGTAACTAGTAATTGAGAAGTGGAATCATCGCTCTTAAAAACTCACCTTAAGTGTGTATTGGAAGCCCTGGTCGGATGGGTGATGGAGAGAAAAATCCTAACCTTGAAATCCTTTTATTTTTCTCTTTCCCCGCTCATGTACTTTTATATTGCAGGGGACCTCGCGGCAGGCGTGCGGCGCGCGCGCAACGTGAGCTATCACTGCTCAGACAACATTTTCTAGCGCGCACCGAGCGTGCATTAAAGACTAAATGCGCTGGTTTATTCCTTGGAAGCTCTATTTTCCTTCGTGCGTTGAGCATGCGTTAGGGCCTAAATGCATTGTTTTTGCCAATTTCAACCAGCTTTTAAAACTTAATATTTTACTCCCTTTTGATATTTTGACACTCCTAACCTCCTTAACTTGAACTATACATACATTACCAACAAGTCCCATAACATAAATCGGACCTATTCGAGGCCTCAATTCACATCAAACAACGTAGAAACTAAGAATCACACTCCGAATCGAACTTATGAATTTTCAATCTTCCAACTTCCAAAACTCATGCCGAAACATATCGAATCAATTCTGATTGACCTCAAATTTTTTACACAAATCATAAATGACATAACAAACCTATTTCAAATTTTCGGAATCGAAATCTGAACCCGATATCTATAAAGTCAACTCCAGGTCAAACCTCTTAACCTTCCAAAATTTTAACTTTTCAATTTCCGCCAAAATGCGCTGAATTATCCTACGGATTTTTAAATCCAAATTTGGACGCACACCTGAGTTCAAAATCGTCATACGATGCCACCACACCAAATCAGTCATTCCATAAAGTGACACTTTTCGTCGTTACGTAACAAAGGATTTAGTGATACGATACAATAAAATTTAAGTAACAATCAAAACAAACAAGTAACAACCATCCAAACAAGCTTTAAGTTGCTTATTGTATCATATTAACTTAATGTAGTCATTTTAAAATTTAGCATTTGATAACCTAATTTATATGCTTTTCTTGTACACATATTTTATTGATTGACGCTAGGCACACGTGTAACATACGTACACTAAAGCTAGTAATATAAAAAAGGTAGGGTAAAAGATAAAATAAGATTATTTAATAATAAAAAGTATAAGATGGGAGAAAAAAATAAGGACACGACGCGACCATACCAAATCGGTCGTTCATAAAGTGATATTTTTCGTCGTTACATAACGACGGATTTAAACGATACGATACAATAAAATTTAAGTAACAATCAAAACAAATATTATATTTAAAGTAAAAATACGATATAATACAAAAAATAACAACCATCCAAACAAGCTGTAAATAGTAGTAGTTACGTCAATGTGACAAAAAAAGTTACTAAGTAATTTGTGACATTACTAAAGACGCTCCTTTGCACCAAGATGCTTCATCAAGAGTACGTTGGAAGGTTATCTCTCCATATCTAAGCTTCCCACGAATACAGTACACTCCAATGAGAGTTTAGCACAGGCAGCTGCCGTGGCGGCGCCATACTGACTAGCAAGAGCGATTCAACCAAATTGGTGGCCTAAAGCAAAACATATTAACATGCCTTTACTTTTTATTTGGAAAAAAAACTTCACATATATACTTTTATTTAATGTAATTTTTCTAGTTATTTAAGATGCAAAATTATTAATAAGTTCTTATAATCTATGCTATTTATATTAATTTTTCAATTGACAATTTATCCGATTCATCTTTAAGACCATGTTTAAATAGCTCCTTTTTTAAGATTATATAGAGGTTCAGTTCTTGATCTCCTCTCTTTTTTCGTGTGTTTTATATAATCTGATTTATATTTTTAGTTTACATATTTCAATTCTAATATTCAATGAAAAGCAATATACATCTATAAGTAAAATTTACAATGGTAAAATTTAATTACAAGATAATAAAAAGCTAGAATAATATAACCTGATTTTAGAAGTTGATAATTTGATATCACTCTAAAATTTCACTGCTTTAATTCACTTGTTGCAATATTTGAAAACTTGAAAAAATGAAAAGGAAAGCTCAATTAACTTATTCAATGTCCTTGCCTTATTTTTGAGAGAATAGATAGCTTAATAGGATGGAAAAAAAGTACATGGTACAAGTTTTATTATGAGAAAGAAAAGAAAAGTAAAAATGTATTGATATTAAAATTAATGGCTAAATGGTTCTCTTTCGTTCTTTTAACAAAAACAAAAATCTTATATTGTACCTTTTTACTATACAATATTCAATGGTATTTTGTTAAGAAAGAAATAAAAACTACACTATTAATAAAAAATGGGGCCCGGGGCCTAAAGCCTTTGCTTCAGAGGCTCGACTCTCCAGCCGGCCCTGCTGGCCAGCACCCTGCTCCATCATGGTTGGGATCTTCCCTTTTTAGGTATATTTAACAAATTCTCATCACTCAATTTTCAGAGCTAAGTCGGAAGTTTAATTGTTCATGAATTCAATCTTTTCCGCAACCATTTTTAGAGCATGCATTATAAATAGACATGTTTAAGATCTTAATATCTTACTGTTGATATCAATTTTTATTTGGACTTAATTTTCAGGATTTGAGAAAATCATACTTCAGACTCATAGCAAAAATACCACCATTGAAGATATGCAAGTTTGCCCCAAAAAGGCAAACCAAATCTGAAGACAAAACTCTTCTCTTGTTGTTGAATTCAAATCCTTAAAAAGAATCCTTAAGCAAATGAAATTACAATCACGATGTGTTTCTTTATCAACTACTCCCAATCGCAACTCCCACATTTTACACATAACAAACCCTAAACCATTCCCCATTTTTTTTATTGAACCCAACAAAGACACGGAAAGAAAAAAAGATATAGGAAAGAGTAGAAGAAGATTTGGAAAAATATTGAAAGAAGAGCATACCTTAGAATCAAATACCGAAGAAGATAAATTGAAGATGCATTAGTTGAAGGTGTGAAGAAAGAAAGAAAGAAAGAAAGGAAGGCTCTTTTTGTCATTGCACAAACACATTAGGCGTTCTACGTGCACCACCTATCAAAATAGGTGTGCGACATGTTTGGCCAAGATATTTTTGGTTTAAAAGTGTTTTTGTTTTTGACAAAGGTGTTTTTTTTCCCTTTAAGGTGTTTGATAAACTTTTAGAAAAAAAAAAGGTACTTTCGAATAGAAATAAAATAATTTTGAGTGTATTTAATGGTTAATTCTAAGGCTCCAATGTCATTCATCCAATTGGTCGAACACATGACATGCAAATTATGAAAGTGCAATATGAATTAGCCATTCCAAAACAATTAGGGCAAAGTAATCACAGCAAGCTTTCATCAATTTTACACAACCATCAAAATAGTCCTAAATAAGAAGGAAACGAAAGATATCTATCAAAATCTCATCACCAAGACACGAGCAAGTCAAATAACGGAAAAGGAGAACAGAGGCCAAAAACACAAAGAGCGAAACTGCAAAAACCAACACAAATCACCAAGAAACTCAACCAAAAAGCAAATGAAAAAATTTAGAAATCAAGTAAAAGTTAATGGCCAGAGTGAAGAAGATATTAAGGAGAAAAGCTGGAATAGAGCAATAATCGAGCAATAAGACTCAAGATCAAACTCAAATTTCAACTCATAAAGCGATTATCACCTGTTTTTTTTGCCCTTTCTCGGTGCTACGCTGATTATGGTGAGAGTCCTCCGGAACGAAGGTAACACATTATTAGGGATATCAAAATGATACATTCTGAGTAGTTTAAAACTATAATATTACATAAATTTTCTATTTATCGGTTTTTAATTTTCTAAATCGGAAACCAAACCAAAAATCTGAAATTTTTAATATCTCAATCGGAAACCAAACCAAAAAACCAATCCAAATTAAAATTCGATTTGGTTTTTCGATTTAATCCGAATAATGCACACCCACTTACATATCGCCTCCTGCCTCAGGGTACATTTTTGCAGTCATTGAGTTGCAGAGGCTCTGTAGCTCCTTCAGTTTGCCCTCAATTTGATCAGGCCCAACAAGGTGGTTGCCGTTGAGCCATTGGTTGCTTTGCTCGGTGGCATCTTCAATCTTCTCCTTGTAATCTTTCACAGCTTTCCTCATACTGTTTGAGTAGTTCTCCAAAGCATTCTTTGCCTTGACCTTCCTCTTGTGTTCCTCATCCTGAGATTTGTACTTCTCTGCTTCCTGAACCATCTTCTCGATCTCCTCCTTCGAGAGTCTGCCCTTGTTATTGGTGACTGTAATCGCGTTCTTCTTCTTCTTCTTCGAAACAGGAAAAAGATTGTTATTCTGGCCATCTGTCGTGTCCTCAGTAGAGACATTCAAGATACCATCAGCATCAATGTGAAAGCACGCTGTGATTTGAGGACTTTTAGGAGGGACGCCAGAGAGCTCGAATTCGCCAAGCAAGTTATTGTCCGTGATCTTCGCTACTTTCTCACCTTCAAAGACCTGAATCGTGTGGGGGGTTGTAAAGTGTTTCCTTGTTGGGATAGTGGTGTTTTTGGGAATCAATGTTACAGACATGTCATGAGAAGTATCAGATCTCACACTAAGGGAAAGAGGGGTAACATCCAACACCAAAAGATCCTGCACCTTACGCTCCCCACTTAAAATTGCAGCATGCACTACAGCACCATAAGCAACAGCCTCATCAGGGTTGATGCTCTTGCATAGCTTCTTCCCATTGAAAAGGTCCTGCAAAAGTTGTTGGACCTTTGGGATTTTAGTGGAGCCACCAATCAGGACGACATCATGAACTGAGCTCTGGATCATCAGAGCGTCCCTCAAACAGTCCTCAACTGATGTCATACACTTTGCAAACAGATCCATGTTAAGCTCTTCAAATTTAGCACGTGTGATGGTGGAAGAAAGGTCAATACCCTCGTACAGAGAGACAATTTCAATGGTGGTCTGAGCAGCGGATGAAAGAGTCCTTTTTGCACTCTCACATGCAGTTCTCAACCTTTGGAGCGCCATAGGATTACCAGTGATATCCTTTGTGCTCTTTATCTTGAATTCCTGAACAAAATGGTTAACCAACCTATTGGTGAAGTCCTCACCTCCAAGGCTGGTGTCTCCAGCAGTAGCTTTCACCTCAAAGGTACTACCTTCCACAATTGTTAGAATAGAGACATCAAATGTGCCGCCACCAAGATCAAAGATTAGCACATTCTTCTCAGCAACACTTGTAGCCTTGTTATCAAGACCATAATAAGCAAGGGCAGCTGCTGTAGGTTCATTAATAATATGCATCACATTCAGGCCTGCAATAACACCAGCATCCTTGGTGGCCTGACGCTGAGAGTCATTGAAGTAGGCTGGAACAGTAACCACAGCATTCCTAACACTTGTGCCAAGGAAGGCTTCAGCAATCTCTTTCATCTTCATGAGCACCATAGATGAGATCTCCTCAGCAGTAAACTGTTTCTTCTCACCCTTGTAGTAGACTCCAATCCTCGGTGGCTTATCACCAGCAACAGCACCAATCTGGAATGGCCACAACTTCATGTCACTCTGCACAGAGGCATCACTAAATCTCCTACCTATCAACCTTTTAGCAGCTGCATGGTGCAAAGGTTCGGGTTAACATCAGCATGTGGTTTTCAAGAAACCGAACTAAACAAACTAAATAATTTTAATAGCTAGTGTGCTTACGCTCCAAAACAGCCATAAACAAACTTTCAAGAATTTTCACATAATAGTAACACATTAACATGCTTATGATCAAACCAAAAATTTGTATGTTCTTCATATCACTATCATCAGACAATAGCCGAGCTTTATCTGCTCATCAGATAAGATCCACTATTTTCCTTGTCATGCTGAAAGTTTTGGAGAACAATTTCAGCATAATACTTTTGTTCGCAGGTTCCATTGATCGAAGAGTTGATAGCAAAGATCGATCTTGGTATGGATAAGTATAAAGTGTTCGCATTATCGAAGAAATTTTTTAAACAAAACTCTATTCACCAAGTACGTCTTAGATCTGACCTTTAACATGTGAATTAATTTTAAACACCAAAGGTATGCCTAGGATTCCGTTGAATGTTATGAACACTTATATGCAATCATATGCAATCATACATTAACATTTCCGATCTATCAAGTAGAATAAAAATAAGTGAAATATAAAGCTCATCGCATATTACATATGAAAAGGCTGATATTAAAACCGCAAAAAGACGAGATCTTACCAAAGACAGTGTTGGTAGGGTTCCTAGCGACTTCTTTTTCGGCGGCATCACCAATGAGACGCTCCAAATCAGTGAAACTAACGTAGGATGGCGTCATTCTGTTACCTTGATCATTGGCAATGATTTCAACACGGTCGTGTTGCCACACGCCGACGGATGAGTATGTAGTGCCGAGATCGATTCCGATTATCGGTCCTTGTCCTTTTCCTGCCACTATAAAGGGTTGTTATTATACTATAAATTCTTGGAATTAATTGCCACTACAAATTCTTGCCTGGCTTAATTTTATCACATCTTTCCTTCACATAATTGGGCAGTAGCAGTATCAGTCCCAGTACCGCCGCATACATAGAGCTTTCATCCTCTAAATTAGTCAGCTCTAGCTGCGATTTCACTCCCTGATAATAGGTTTCAGCATCTTGTTGAAGCCACCGCAGCAGCAACCCTATGAAAGGTGAAGCAGCCTGACACCATTCTTTGATCTTATGGATTTTAGTTCCCGGCGGCGGAAACACGTCAGCAAATCCATCACCAAAATTCTTTACTGTCGCCACCATTTTTCCAGCACGAAAGCTTTCATCATCTTGTTCAGTCGAACACAGCAGAAACTTTATGATGCATAAAGCAACCTGACACCATTCTTTGATCGTTTCGACCCTAGTTCCCGGCGGAAACACCATAGTACACCAACTAGGAAATCCATCGCCAAAAATATTCTTCATTATTGCCGCCCCTACTTTTCCAGCATAAAAGCTTGCATAAACAATAACTAGCATCCCTATGAAGCATAAAGCAAACTTACACCATTCTTTGATCTTTTCGATTCTAGTTCCCGGCGGAAACATCCTATTAAACCAACTAGCAAATCCACCACCAATATTCTTTAATGTCACCACCATTTGTCCTCCGATATTCTTCAGCGTCAGTAACACTTCGCCACCAACATTCTTTAGCGTCAATAACACTTCGCCACCAACATTCTTTAGCGTCACTAACACTTTGGCAGCAAAATCCTTTAGCATCTGCAACAATCTTTTTAACTCACTTGGTATTGAGTTAAGTGTCTCCGTTACATTTTCTACCACGTTCCCTGAATTGATCATCAATTCGTCTAGTACGAATTCCATGTCTCTCTCCATATTACGTCTGTCTGTCTGTGTGTGAATGAGAGGCCAAACTAGTAACTTAGTTTAAACTGATCTTACTTGAAAGACCAAGTGGTGTTTATAATTTTTTATTACTATTTTTAAAATATTACTAAATTTATTTCAACTAAAGTAGTCAATTCACAATCTCTTCATATCACCAACCTTATAAGTTTAACAGGTGTCTTTTGAAAAATCTAGCGGTTGATATTTATTTGATTAACCAAAAGAGATTTAATTCACGATAGCAAGTAGAAAAGGCTTAACTTGGAAAAGAGAACTCATTAAATATTCTTTTGAAAAGAATACGCATGCGTCAACTCATTTATAGTCTTTGGAAAAGACAATCATAACAATAGTTATGTGGAGCTTTTCTATAAAGCCACATCAAGTCAAATTGTCCGGTCCTGCTAATTTTATTAATTGCTGTTGCATGTTGTGTGTTTTAGTATGTGTTTTAAAACGCACTTTCGGAGTGAGTCCCAGTACGAGCCCCGAGATAAGGCGCACCCAAAATGTTCTGAGACGATTGTCTGAGACGAAAATCTCAAGAGGTGTATGTCCAGCAATTTAGGATGTTTGCGGTGCGTTTTTATTGTGAGACGTAAGTCCTAGAAATATTTTTAAATTAAAAAAAATTGTTAAAATAATCTTTCATATAATACTCAAATTTTTAAAAGTTAACTTGTAATTACATAAAAGATTTATAAAGGAACTAAAATGTATTAAATTTAAAAGTCAAAACCGTTTTTTATTGATTGAAGGCTTAATTTATAGTATTTCTCAATTCTTTATCTTGTCTGCTAGTCTATTAATATCTCCCAAAAGCAACGAATATTTAATTTTTTTTAACAAATACAAAGAGAGACAACAAGTTCAAAGTTCAAATTGTAGATTAGTCATCATTTTTGTTCATTCATATAGTAAATTTTATTCTTTTCAGACTCAAGTTATTTGTGCTTGTAAATAGTGTATAATATATTATTTTGATTAATATTTTATGGGGCAAAGCACGTGTGGGGATGGAGCACATCTCTATATATATATTCACATATTTATGATTTTCTTCAATTTTTATACAATTTTATCTATTTATAAATATTTACTGTAATTATATTATTTTATAAAATATTAAAAATTAAATACTCATGGGGCTTACGCCCCATGTCTCGAGGCTTTACGTCTCGCTGAGGCATATATAAAACGTCTCGCCTTACGCTCACGCCTTTTAAAATATTAATTTTAGTATATACATTTAAGGGACTAAAGTAAGACATGGAATAATTGTTTGAAAATTTTTGCCAGATTATTTTTTTCCAGTGTTTTGGACTTTTCATCCGGTGTTTGGAGGCTCGATTAATTCAAATGTACAACGAAAAATTCCATTTTGGCTAAAACACACCTTACGTTGGCGATTCTATTCTTACTATTCGAACCTAGAATCTCTTATCATCAAGAAGTTCGGTCCAATACTAACTTTCGATCATTCCTTTGTTGATAGGATTTCAGTGTCATTAATAGGGGTAATTTAATAAAATAAACTCTTAATAATAATAATTTCTTAAAAGAGTGTTAAGTCAATATTGTACAAATAAATGAAAACCAAGGAATAATATTTACACCAATAAAATAATTTAGCTCTATGAGTCACAAATTGAAGTTAAATTACATACTCATGTATTACTTATTTAGTGCAGTTAGTGGGTGCCGCAGGGTGGCTCAAGAAAAGTTGTGGCCTAAAGCTTTATTAAGAGGCCTTAAGCTTTTAAAAAAAAAGTTAACATATTTTTATTTTAATTTTATTTTGTTTATTTTTTAAGATATAAAATTATTAATGATATAAATAACATATTTAATCTTTTTTGACCACCCATAAAAGTATTAAAGTTTCAATAATAATCTTTTTTTAGTTGAGTAACCTTATTCATACTGACATATTTGAATTCTAATTTTTAATGAAAAAATTACATCTATGAAGTGAAAAGACACAAAAAATGCAAAGCAAAGTTTCACTGCTTTAGTTAATTTTGATTGTTATTGTGCGTGCTTGAAAACTTGAGAAATAGTAATGATAATGAATGTACAATTTAATTTATTCAATGTCCTTGTATTTGAGAGAATAAATAGCTTTGTAGGAGAGAAAAAAAATACAAGTTTTATTATGAAAAAAAGGAGAGACAATATTAATGTCATACTGTAAATTGACCAACATTCATTTTCAATCCTTATGTAAATTGTTATCTATTCATCTTCTATAAGTATTTTATACATTTTGCTTTATATTATTCAATATTTTTGAAAATAAATTAATCATAGAAAACAAAATTTAGAAAATGGGTCCAAGAGAATTTGGGTGTCTAAAGCCATGGTCGTAGGCCCTTAGCTGCTTGGCCTTTCAGTCGGCCTTGGGGTGCGGATAAATTCCTTTCTTGCATAGGGGCAAAGATAAAGGTAGTTAAAAGGTCATCCCATCCGAAAAGGCTTAAACTACATACTACAGGACAACTCTTCAGCATATTTTGGCATGAAATTTTAGCAAATAAACTAAATAACTTAAGTATATTTAGTCTAAAGTTTTAGCAAATGAACTATATAACTTAAGCATGATAAGTCTGGAGTTTTAGCAAATGAACTAAATAACTTAAGCATGTATGTCTGAAGTTTTAGCAAATGAACTAAATAACTTCAGCATGTTTAGTCTGAAATTTTAGCAAATGAACTAAATAACTTTAGCATTCATTAGCAAAATCTCATTAAAAAATTACATATTGCAAGACAAAAACTTAAGCATGTTTAGTCTGAAGTTTTTGCAAATGAACTAAATAACTTCAGCATGTTTAGTGTGAAGTTTTAGCAAATGAACTAAATAACTTAAGCATGTTTAGTCTGAAGTTTTAGCAAATGAACTAAATAACTTAAGCATGTTTAGTCTGAAGTTTTAGCAAATGAACTAAATAACTTCAGCATGCATTAGCAAAAACTCATTAGAAAATTACATATTGCAAGACAAAAACTTAAGCATGTTTAGTATGAAATTTTCGCAAATGAACTAAATAACTTCAGCATGTTTAAACTAAAGTTTTAGCAAATGAACTAAATAACTTTAGCATGTTTAGTCTGAAGTTTTAGCAAATGAATTAAATAATTCCAGCATGTTTAGACTGAAATTTTAGCAAATGAACTAAATAACTTAAGCATGTTTAGTCTGAAGTTTTAGCAAATGAACTAAATAACTTCAGCATGCATTAGCAAAAACTCATTAGAAAATTACATATTGCAAGACAAAAACTTAAGCATATTTAGTCTGAAGTTTTCGCAAATGAACTAAATAATTTCAGCATGTTTAAACTAAAGTTTTAGCAAATGAACTAAATAACTTCAGCATGTGTTAGTCTGAAGTTTTAGCAAATGAACTAAATAACTTCAGCATGTTTAAACTAAAGTTTTGGATAAAACTGATGACAAAATTGTTGACTGCAGGATAAATAACTTCAGCATGCATTAGCATGAAGTTTTAGCTTCAATGTAAAACAACTTCAGCTGCTACTGTAATTGATTGAAGTTTTACACCATCTCGCATGCTAATGAATAACCCCTTGTACTCTAAAACATCATCTCCAAACGTTAGCATGTTGCTACGTTTATCAGTGCTTGTTACGAATGAGGTCATCTCCAAAGTAGCATATTAATGCTAATACTATCAGGGGTGTAAGTGTCATACTATTACATATTTTTTGTCAACTGGCTACCAAATCAATAATTTTTAAAAATAGGGTACAGGTTAAAAAGTGGCACAAATATAGGGTACGACTGCAAATCCCCCATCATAGCTTGAAAGCAAAGCCACATAAAAACAATTAATGTATCCTCATTCTTTTGTAGACAACTAATCTAGGGTACACGCTTTGCGCTTGTACTCTATATTCATAACCATGTAATTTTAAAATATTGCATATCCATATTAACTAAGAATTTTTAAGAAGTATATCCTGAAAGTAATAGAATTACATGACTAAAGATATGTACTTGTTCAATTTTATATAAATTTGACAGCCCAAAAGTAATTATACTAATATGATTCCTAAAGATAATCATATAAGATTCTTAACGTGTACTATTATGTTCTAAAACAAATAGGATTATAAGACTAATATTTAGAATTTCGGTTATATCCTTTTATTATGAGTTATTATGCTTAAAATTATAAGGTTATTTTTATAAAATGATATTGTATTCATATTTTTATAATAATATAGATAGATAGATAAAGGTAATAATCATAGAGCCTTAAAATGAAAAGGGAACAAATCTGTTTTTCCTCTCTTAGGGGTTGTTTGGCTGCCGGTTAGAGTTACACATGTATTAGTTATGTCACGACCCAATTCTCCCTCTGTAAGACATCGTGACAGCACCTAGTCTCCACGACTAGGTAAGCCTAACAAAATACAGGAATAACAAAAATGGGAGTAAAACTTAACAACTAACTGCAACAGATAACAAAATAACTGGTAACAATGCCACTCGGTTTGTACCATAACCAACACTCTAGTAATACACAGTACTTCCAAAACCAGAAACATCATAAGTCACAAGCTACAGAAGGAAACTAGAATCTCTATACAGCAGAGTCTAATAAAAGAAATACATAAGGTAAATGAGATAGGAGAGAATAGAGGGGGACTCCGAGGTCTGCGGACGCGGCAGATATACCTTGAAATCTCCATACAACAGCAAGCACTCTCAACTAATAGCGGAGCTGATAAGAAGCACCTAGTCCTATTTTCAGAACTTAAACATTCTGACCATGCTTTTACTCATCGCGATCGCGAACATCCACACGCGATCGCGAAGCACAAATTACCACTGTCCAAATTAACTCTACGTGATCGCGTATATCCTCACGCGATTGCAGAGAACAAAATTCCCCGCTCTACACGGTCGTAGTCCTCTTCACGCGTTCGTGAGTCACAAGGGCTCAAAGTTACACGATCGCATCCCGCTTCACGCGATCGCGAAGCACAAAACTTAGCAGCCCTGAATTAACCTTACGCGATCGCAAACAATGCCACGCGATCGCGATGCACAGCTTGCCAAACCTACGTGATCGCAGTTGACCTCACGCGAATGCTAAGAACAAAATTAACACTGCCTAAAATAAGCCTACGCGATCGCGTCCCAATCTTCGCGATCGCGAAGAAGGTTTAAAATACAAGAAATCAGCAGCTACCATCAGTGCCAAAATGAAGGAAAATACTCTGAATACCATTTGAAACACGCCCGAGCCCCTCGGGACCTCAACCAAATATACCAACCAGTCCTAAAATATCATATGGACTTAGTCGAGTCTTCAAATCACATCCAACAATACTAAAAACACCAATCACGCATAGATTCAAGCCTAATGAACTTTGAAACTTTCAATTTCTACAAACAACACCGGAACCTATCAATTCAACTCCGATTGACCTCAAATTGTGTACGCAAGTCATAAATGCCATGACGGAGCTATGAAAATTTTCAGAAATGGATTCCGACCCCGATATCAAAAAGTCAACTCTCCGGTCAAACTTCCAAACTTAAATTTCTATTTTAGCCATTTCAAGCCAAATTTCACTACGGATTTTCAAATAAAATTTCGATCACGCTCCTAAGTCCAAAATAACCATACGGAGCTGTTGGAATCACTAAAATTCTATTCCGGGTCGTTTGTACATAATTCGACATCCGGTCACTATTTGAACTTAAACTTTTTTTATTGTTCATCAAAATTCCATATCTCGGGCTAGGAACCTCGGAATTTGATTCTGGGCATACGCCCAAGTCCTAAATCACGATACGGACCTACCAGAACTGTCAAAATACTGATCGGAGTCCGTTTACTCAAAATATTGATCAAAGTCAACTCAGTTGAGTTTTAAAGCTCTAATTCACATTTTAATCCATTTTTCACATAAAAACTTTCCGGAAATTTTTACGGACTGCACACGCAAGTCGAGTAATGATAAATAGTACTTTTCGAGGTCTTAGAACACAGAATTAATTATTAAATTTAAATATGACATTTTTGGTCATCACATTTTCCACCTCTAAAATAAACGTTCGTCCTCGAACGGAGTTAGAAAAAATACCTGAGCTCGTGAATAAGTGTGGATAACAGTTGCGCATATCATGCTCGGTCTCCCAAGTCGCCTCTTCGACCGTATGACCCCTCCACTGAACCTTCACGGAAGCAATATTCTTTGACCTCAGCTTTCGAACCTGCCTATCCAAAATAGCCATTGGTTCCTCAACATAAGATAGATCCTTGTCCAACTGAACCGAACTGAAGTCTAACACATTAGTCGGATCGCCGTGATATTTTCGAAGCATGAAAACATGGAATACCGGATGAACCGCAGAGAGACTAGGTGGCAGTGCAAGTTTGTAAGCCACCTCTCCAACTCTCTCAAGAATCTCAAAAGGCCCAATATACCTAGGGCTTAACTTGACCTTCTTCCCGAACCTCATCACACCCTTCATAGGCGAAACCCGGAGCATTACCCGCTCGCCAACCATGAATGCAACATCACGAACCTTCCGATCCGCATAACTCTTCTGTCTAGATTGGGCTGTACGAAGTCAATCTTGAATCAACTTAACCTTTTCCAAGGCATCCTGAACCAAGTCTGTACTCAATAATCTAGCCTCGCTCTGTTCGAACCAACCCACTGGAGACCGGCATCGTATACCATACAAGGCCTCATACGGAGCCATCTGAATGCTTGACTGGTAACTGTTGTTGTAAGCAAACTCCACAAGTGGTAAGAACTGATCCCAAGCACCCCAAAAATCTGTCACACACGCATGAAGCATATCCTCCAGTATCTGAATAGTGCATTCGGACTGCCCGTCCGTCTGAGGGTGAAATATTGTACTCAGCTCTACCCGAGTACCTAACGCACGCTGTACTACCCTCCTAAACCGTGAGGTAAACTGTGTACCCCGATCAGAGATGATAGATACCAGTACACCATGAAGTCTGACAATCACGCGAATAAATACCTGAGCCAGCTGCTCTGAAGAGTAAGTAGTAATCACAGGAATGAAATGAGCTAATTTGGTCAGCCTATCCACAATCACCCAAACTGCATCAAACTTCCACTGAGTCAGTGGGAGCCCAACAACGAAATCCATAGTGATCCGCTCCCATTTCCATTCTGGAATCTCTAACTTCTAAAGTAATCCACTCGGTCGTTGATGCTCATATTTCACTTGTTGACAATTTAGGCACCGAGCTACATACTCCACTATGTCTTTCTTCATCCGTCTCCACCAATAGTGTTGTCTCAAGTCCTGATACATCTTTGCAGCACTTGGATGAATGGAGTACCGCGAACTGTAGGCCTCCTAGATAATCAACTCACGCAAGCCATCTATATTGGGTACACATAGCCTGTCCTGCATCCGTAATACACTGTCATCTCTAATAGTGACTTCCTGGGCATCACTGTGCTGAACTGTATCCTTAAGGACAAGCAAATGAGGGTCATCATATTGACGCTCCCTAATATGATCATAAAGAGAAGACTGAGAAACCACACAAGGCAAAATTCGGCTCGGCTCGGCTCGGAAATATCCAACCGAGTCCTGAAAGCAGTCTTTGGGATATCTGGCTCCCAAATCTTCAATTGATGATAGCCTAAATGTAAGTCGATCTTAGAGAATACTCTGGCACCCTGAAGTTGATCAAATAGGTCAGCAATACGTGATAATGGATACTTGTTCTTCACGGTAACCTTGTTCAGCTGGCGGTAATCAATACACATCCGTATAGAACCATCCTTATTCTTCACAAATAAGACAGGAGCACGCCAAGGCGATATACTAGGCCGAATGAAACCCTTATCAAGCAATTCCTGTAATTATTTTTTAATGCTTTCAACTCTACTGGGGCCATACGGTATGGTGGAATATAAATGGACTGAGTGCCCGGTAACAAATCAATGCCAAAATCAATATCCTTGTCGGGTGGTATACCCGGAAGATCTGTTGGAAATGTTGTAATTTTCTTAAAGTTGAAAGGAATTTTGTCTCCATAGTAGGAGTATCAATACTAACATCTCTCACATAGGCCAAATACGCATCACACCCTTTCTCAACCATTCGTTGAGCTTTAAGAAATGAAACAACCATGTTAGGAACATGATCTGAGGTACCTCTCCACTCTAGCCACGGTAGGCCTGTCATAGCCAACGTCACCATCTTGGCGTAACAATCAAGAATAGCATGATAGGGCGACAACCAGTCCATGCCCAAAATAATATCGAAATCCACCATACTAAGCAATAATAAATCAACTCTGGTCTCAAAACCGCTGATAACAATTAAACACGACCGATACACGTGGTCCACAATAATAGATTCACCCATGAATGTAGATACATAAACAGAATAACTCAAGTAATCACGTGATACGCCCAAATACGGGGCAAAATAAGATGATACGTAAGAATAAGTGGAGCCTGGATCAAATAAGACTGATGCATCTCTATGACAAACCAGAATAATACCTGTAATAACAGAATCAGATGCAATGGCATCTGTCCTAGTAGGAAGGGAATAATATCTGGCCTAGCCTCCCCCTCTAGGGCGACCTCTACCTGCCTAACCTCCACCTCTAGCTGGCTGTGCAGGTGGAGTGGCAATTGGTGCAGTAATCATGGCCTGAGAAGCCTGAGGACCTTGTGGAATAGGTGAGGCCTGAGAAATTCGTAGAGGTGCACCCCTCCTAAGTATTGGGCAATCCCTCATGATATGATGAGTGTCACCACACTCAAAACAAGCCCTCGGAGGACGTGGATGCTGGGACTGGCTTGGGCCTGATCGACTAGACCGTCCACTGAAAGCACCCCGTACATGAGGTACATAATACACTGGCGGTGCATAATATGGAGCCTGAGGTCTGGGAGTAGCCAGAATACCACTGGAAGCTAGAAGTGCTGAATGAATAGGATGACTCACATAACCTCTACCATGATGATCTGCAACTGGGGCACGAGAATTATTATATGTGCCAGAATTTCGGGGTCTCTTAGCTTCTCTCTCTTCCCTCTCCCGAGTCTGCATACCTTCCAATCTCCTAGCAATTGACACCACATGTTGGTATGTGATATCCATCTCTAGCTCTCGGGCCATACCGTATCTGATACTAGGGTGGAGACCCTCAATAAATCTGCGAACCCGCTCTCGAACAGTAGCAACTAAGGCTGGTGCATGCCTAGATAAATCACTTAACCGAACCGCATATTCTGACACGGTTATAGAACCCTAGCGCAGCTGCTCAAACTCTGCGCCATGCATCTCTAAGGACCCGAGGAACATACTCCCTTAAGAACATATCTGAAAATTGAGTCCAAGTAAGTGAAGTTGTCTCAGCCGGACTATCCAACTCATATGCCCGCCACCACTGGTAGGGTGCTCCTCTAAACTGGAATGCCTTGAAAGAAACCCCACTGGAATCCACAATACCCATAGTACAAAGGATACGGTGACATTCCTCCAGAAAACCCTGAGCATCCTCTGAAGCTAAATAGCTGAAAGTGGGAGGGTGGTACTTCTTATACCTATCGAGCCTGAGTTGCTCCCCCTCTGAAACTGTTGTCCTAATCTCAGACCAAACTGGGACAACTAGATGCACTGGTATAACCTCCGGGGCATGGTCAACTTGGGCCCGTGGCTCTAGAGTACGGGCGGCGGGAGTCTGCGCTCCTCCCCCAGCCTGAGATGTGGCAGGAGCAAGTGGAATTAATCCTGGCTGAGCTAAAGTGCCAAACATGCTCAAAAACTGGGCAAGGGTCTCCTGAAGTGCAGGAGTAGTAACAGGCGTCTCAAGTGCATGATCTCCAACTGGAGCTACTGGTGGCTCTGGTGCAGCAGCTCGTGCAGGTGCTCTGGCTGCACCACGTGGTCTTCCTCGGCCTCTACCCTGTCCTCAGCCTCTTGTGGCTCCAACGGGGGGTGCGGGTGTCTGATCATCAGATCCATTTGTGCGTGTCCTCACCATCTGTGAGAGAATAGAAAGACAATTGTTTAGAACTTTGAAATCAACAAAGGCGCACGATAAGGAATCAAAGAAGTGAATATTTCCTAACAGTTCCATAGCCTTTCGAAGATAAGTACAGACGTCTCTATACCGATCCGTAAGACTCTACTAAACCTACTTGTGACTCATAACACCTATGAACCTAGTGCTTTGATACCAACTTGTCACGACCCTAAATCCACTATGTAGGATGTCGTAATGGCACCTAGTCTCTAAGATTAGGTAAGCCTATCAATGCGGAATAATAATAAATATCTGAAATAATTAAACTACAATTCAAACAATTTCAACTCCCAAAACCCGGTAGAAATAAATTACAAGCTTCTAAGAATTTATTCTCAATGTCTCTATATATCAAGGTCTAAAGAAAAATAAGAAAGCATCATAAAAATGATAGAAGGGGACTCCGGAGTCTGCGGACACTGACAGATATACCTCGAAGTCTCCGTGTACAGGTAACTCACTGACGTCTAGGCTGGTAAGATGTACTTAGATCTGCACAAAAAGATGTGCAGAAGCGTAGTATGAGTACACCATAACAGTACCCAGTAAGTGCCAAGCCTAACCTCGGAAGACTAGTGACGAGGTCAGGTGAGGCCCTACTGGAATATAATAATGGCATGGTAAAATGTTTAACAATATAGTAAAATAAAATGACATTGAAAATGAATCAAGTAGTGTGTCACTATTTAATTAAGCAAAATAATGGCAAATAATATCTCGTGGAAACAAAACAGAATTTCCTTTCAACTTTAAGAAAATCACAATAAATAATCAAGGCAACTACGGCCATAAATCAATATCAACAACGGCACTCCCGAGGTACCGTCTCGTAGTCCCAAATCATAAACAAATTCACAATATCTCATTTTCTTATCTCACCGTGGGAGCCTTCACAATTTATTTGAAAGAAAATATTTTTTCCGAAATAGCATCCCGCGTTTTAGCCATCTTTATCACACTTCATGACTTCTAGTAGTTCCCCCTACTAGCTACGCGTATCAAGCCACCCTTATTTCACCGTATGCATTTTAATACCCAGACATTATACCATCACATGCGTATCAATATCACAATTTGCACCTCCAATGCTCAAATAATGCAACTTGCCAAAATAATTCAACAACAATATTTTTTCACAATAAAGAGCTCACGGCTCATGCCAAAATAAATAATCAATAATATTTTTCCATAATAAAGAGCTCACGGCTCCATCACAATGAGTACAAAATTCTTTCAAAATATGCAAGAATAAATAATTCATGAAAATAATATTTCAAAATCATTAATACGTTGCTTCGATATCAAATTTAAAATGTCAAATACTTCATATTAATAATGTTTAATTTAAAGAAAATCACCCTTCAAATAATGCACAGAATAAAGGAAATCAAGTTTCAACTAAACATGTATAACAATTAGCAGGAAAATATCAAACAAATTTAAAGTATATATCTCAGATCAATGATGAAGAATATAACAAGATAAAATAATTTAATAAATGCGCAACAATGATCTACACAATTTAAAAATATAATCCTTCACATTTAGCCCGTGTACACACTCGTCACCTCATGTACACGACTTTCAATACATTTCAATAATCACATTAATATCAATTCTAGGGAAAATTTTCTCCCACACAAGGTTAGACAAGTCACTTACCTCGACTTGTTCCAATTTAACCAAGTAGTATGCTTTTTCCTCGATTTTTCGATTTCGGTCGACTTGTATCTAGTCATAATTAATTCGATACAGTAAAAATAAATTATGGAATTAATTCTATAAGAAAATACTACATTTTTTAATAAAATTCGAAATTAACTCAAAAATGGCACGTCTCGGAATCCGGCGAAAGTTACGAAATATGAACGCTCATTCAACCACAAGTCTAACCATACCAAAATGACTAAATAACAATAACAATTCGACTCTCAAATCCTCAAATCTATCCAAGAAGGTTTTCAAAATTTTCCAACTTAAATCACCAATTAAATATTAAAAACCGTGATGGATTCGGGTAATCTAACCAAGATTGAGTCAAAAATACATACCCCAACATTTTCTCTTAAAATCTCTCAAAAATCGACTCAATCCGAGCTCCAATTCGTTAAAAATAGAAAATGGGCAGAACTTAAACATTATGCCCAGGCTTTTACTCATCACGATCGTGAACATCCACACGCGATCGAGAAGCACAAATTACCACTGTCCAAATTAACTCTACGCGATCGCGTATATCCTCACGCGATCGCATAGAACAAAATTCCCCGCTCTACGCGATCGCAGTCCTCTTCACGCGTTCGCGAGTCACAAGGTCTCAAAGCTATGCGATCGCGAAGCACAAAACTTAGCAGCCCTCAATTAACCTTACGCGATCGCAAACAATGCCACGCGATCGCGATGCATAACTTGCCAAACCTACGTGATCGCGGTTGACCTCACGCGATCGCGAAGAACAAAATTAACACTGCCTCAACTAAGCCTACGCGATCGCGTCCCAATCTTCGCAATCGCGAAGAAAGTTTAAAATACCAGAAATCAGTAGCTACCAGCAGTGCAAAAATGAAGGAAAATACTCTGAATACCATTCGAAACACGCCCGAGCTCCTCGGGAGCTCAACCAAATATACCAACCAGTCCTAAAATATCATACGGACTTAGTCGAGTCTTCAAATCATATCCAACAATACTAAAAATATGAATCACACATAGATTCAAGCCTAATGAACTTTGAAACTTTCAATTTCTACAAACAACATCGGAACCTATCAATTCAAGTCTGATTGGCCTCAAATTTTATACGCAAGTCATAAATGACATGATAGAGCTATGAAAATTTTCAGAAATGGATTCCGACCCCGATATCAAAAAGTCAACTCCCCAGTCAAACTTCCAAACTTAAATTCCTATTTTAGCCATTTCAAACCTAATTTTACTACGAACTTTCAAATAAAATTTCAATCACGCTTCTAAGTCCAAAATAACCATACGGAGCTATTGGAATCATCAAAATTTTATTTCGGGGTCATTTGTACATAATTCGATATTTGGTCACTATTTGAACTTAAACTTTTTTTTTATTTTTCATCAAAATTCCATATCTCAACCTAGAAACCTCAAAATTTGATTCCGAACATACGCCAAAGTCCCAAATCACGATACGGACCTACCAGAATAGTTAAAATACTGATTCAAGTCTGTTTGCTCAAAATGTTGACCAAAGTCAACTCAATTGAGTTTTAAAGCTCTAATTCATATTTTAATCCATTTGTCACATAAAAACTTTTCGGAAAATTTTACGAACTGCGCATTCAAGTCGAGTAATGATAAATAATGCTTTTCGAGGTTTTAGAACACATAATTAATTATTAAATTTAAAGATGACATTTTGGGTCATCACATCTGTATTATGTTATGAGACTTGTTGGTATATTTGGACGGGGGCTCGAGGGAGTTTGAGATGAAGTTCGAAGCATTTTCGAAATTTTGGCTAAGGCTAGTTTGGCAGAGATTCTGGTGTAACCGCACATGCGAAGCCATGGGCGCATGTACGGAGTCGTAAAAGAGACAGTGTCATCGTAGATGCAAGGTGAGAGATGGTGAAGAAGACTGCAAAAGCAGATTTTTATAGCACATCTGCGTGCGCGCAGAAGCCAGATTTGAGCGCAGGAGCGGGCGTTGGCACAGATGCGAGTCCTTGTGTTGCACATGCAATGTCGCAGGAGCGGATGTTTTTCCACAGGTGTGAGGTCCATTTCTCCAGTGCCTCTCTGCAGAAGTGGAACATTTGTCACAAAAGTGACGCCGCAGAAGCGGCTAAGTGTGTCGCATATGCGACGATGGCTAGACATAAGTATAAAGTACTCTATTTCGGGGGTTTCGGCCATTTTTGCATCTTTAGAGCTATGGAGCTCGGATTGAGGCGATATTTGGAGCAAATTTCATCACAAGGATTGGGGTAAGTGTTCTACACTTGGTTTTGATTTTATTTCATGAATCTATCTTTATTTTTGGCAATTGGTTGATGAATTTTAAAGAGAAAATGGGGGTTTTAGCCTAAAGTTTCATAGAGTGAATATTTTAGTTTTGAACATCGATTCAGAGTCGGATTTGAGTGAAACTGGTATGGTTGGACTCGTAATTGAATGGGTTGTCGGATTTTATGAGTTTTGTCGGGTTCCAAGGTGCGGGCCCGGGTTGGACTTTTGGGATGATTTGGGGCTTTTGATTAAGGATTCGAGCTTTATTATTTGAAATTGTTTCCTTGGACTTTATTTGATGTATTTGAGTTATTTTTGGCTAGTTTCGAGTCGCTCGGAGGTCGGTAGGCGTGAGATGGTATTTTGGAACATCGCTTGGCTTGCTCGGCATTGGATTTGGCTTGTTCAAGGTAAGTAACACTTCTAAACTTGGTGTTGAGGTATAAAACCCCGAATTTCGTGCTATGTGTTTGGTGTTGAGGTGATGCACATGCTAGGTAACGGGCGTCTGGGCGTGCACCGTGTGAATTGTGACTCTGTCATTCCTGTGGTACTGTGTAGCTACCTTATCTTATTTGTAACCATGAAATCTTTCGTACTAGAGATATTGAGCTGTAATCCATACTAGAAACCATGTCTAGGCTTCATGCTTATTCTGTTGGGACCCCCTGAGGTTATATTGTTGTTGAATTACTTGTTTAATCTGCAAATTTCATACTCAGTCATGTTCATTCATTTCATAACATATCTCAGTCTCTGTTGCTATTTATTGACATATCATATCATCATTTTGGGCTAGTTCCATGGCATTGTGAGCCTGAGAGACTGGAGAGATTGATGACTAAGTGAGGCTGAGGGCCTGATTGTGAGGACATTGATACTATAGCACGTGAGTTGTTTGTGCAACACGTTAGTTGTCCGTGTAGATTCTGATATTGATATTATAGTACGTGAGTTGTCCGTGCAAATTCTGATATTGATACTATAGGACGTGAGTTGTCCGTGCGGATTCTGATATTGATACTATAGCACGTGAGTTGTTTGTGCAGCACGTGAGTTATCCGTGCGAATTATAGCGCTTGGGTTGAAGGAGCCCCTCCGGAGTCTGTACACACCCCTAGTGAGCGCGATTAATTTATATTGAGGGATGGATCTTCCTTAGACATGGATCTTGTCCGAAGCATTTATATTTGGGGATGGATCTTCCCCGGGCTGGATTGGCTTTATACAGTACTGAGTGACTGACTGGCAGTTGCTATGTATATATTCGGGATGGATCTTTCCTGAGCTGGATTGGCCATATACAGTACTGAGTGACTGAGCATGATGAGTGGAGAGTATGAGATAGAGAAATTGAGTACTCTAAGAGTGTGAGTACATGAGTTCATCTCTTAGATATATTGCATTGACATGCACACATGACATACAGGCATAAGGATGCATTTTTTGCTCATGTTATACGATATCACGTCATTCATGATTTCTCACACATATTGACATATGAGCAAAGTGATGTATTTTACACTTGCTATTTGGAAGGAAAATGAAATATTTTATTTATTGTAGAAAGGATATTTGGGAAAAAATACTATTCTCAATCTTACTCATGTTTTCAACGATTTCGGTAAAGGATTTGGGTTTTCACTGATATACTTGAAAAGTGGAACTATTTTTTGAGAAACTATGAATAAGTGGAGCATTTTATCTCTAAATTACTTTTTTTATTACTTGCTTTACGTTGTTATGAACTGTTGTTGGCTATTGGTGTTGGACCCGACCTTTATTCCAGCTCGTCACTACTTTCAACCAAATGTTAGGTTTATTACTTATTGAGTACATGTGGTCGGTTGTACTCATACTACCCTTCTGCACCTTGCGTGCAGATGTTAGATATTGATGTTGCTGTGATCGACGAGAGCTGGAATTGAAGACGTACCTGCGTTCCGGTTGTAGCTGCCTCTTGTTCATGGTAGCCTTAGATTTATAAAAATCTGTTTATGTACATTTCGAACAGATTATGTATTTATTTCATATCAGCTTTGTAAATTCTAATATTGGAAGCTCATGATTTGTACTACGAGTCCTTGAGAAATGTATAAGATTCAGATGTTTTCTTTCATTTGATTGTCTTATTAATATTATTGGAATTGGATAGTTGTTAATTGGCTTATCTAGCAGGTTGTGTTAGGTGTTATCACGACTAGTTGAATTTTGAGTTATGACAATTTTATATAAAAGCGAAAGTTGTTTTCTCTTTTTCTTTACTTTTCTTTTTCCATCACTCTTTAATTAACGAATAATGTGATTTTACTATGTGATTGTTACCATTAAAATTTTCTAAAGTGTAACAGTGCAATAAATTTTTATGTTGCTTTGGTTTCAAGCTGTGACCTACACACGTATGGCTCTGAATATTTAAAATTGTCTAAAGTGTTAAGAGTACAATAATTGTTTTCACTTTTTCTTTCTTTCTTATTATTCCATGTCATGTACTCATCTCAAAGACTTTCTTGGTCAGGTCGAAAGCTCTAAAGACACAATTTTTATTTAGCTTTTTAGCTGGTGGGTGGAGGAATCAGGAATGCAATTGCATGAATTCCAAATTTGTCCCTTGGAGTAGTACTGTCTGTTTATTTTTTTGACTGCTTTTTATTAAACAATAATGTTATCTTGCAACCTATGTGGCAATAAAGCCAAGCCTCATCCATTTATTCTTAAAATTCCAAAACAAATTCGTTAACACTCAGCAAGAGATGGCAAAAACCAATCTGTTATTTTGCAAGTTGTCCAACTCAAGTAAATTTGAATGGAGTGAATGACCCCAGTTAAGGAATTGACAGCTAGATTTTCACAATAATAAAAGTATGTACTAGTAAAAGAGAATATAATATATCTAGAAAATAACCTAAAACAAAGACGAATAGAAGTGGCACGTTATTACTTGTCCCAAAAATTTTTCCTAAAAAAACTCTCAAACACATGTGGCTACATCTTGTATTTTAATAAAGGAGAAGAAATGATCCTCATTCATACAAGTCCACACTTTTATACTTAAAAAAAAATGACTAGTCAAATATGAAAGATTTATAAAAACAAATCTGAAAAAATATTTTATTATAAATTCCGAATAATCTTCACAATTTTGTATTTCTCCACGAATAAAATAAGCTACTAATACCTTTATTTATAAAATTAAGAAATCTATTTCAACTAGAAATATGAAAACTTATTCTTATATAATTCTTACTACAAATCTTATTTAGACATGAATTAAATAAACTAACAAATATTAAATTTTAAATAATTTAGGTTTCCTATTACACGAATTAGTTTTCCAACAGAAAATCTAATTTTTTTAATTACTGGATTTTAAATTATACTTCTTAGATATTTAATTAAATTTTTGAGATAAATACTGAAAATGAATCAAATCTATTGGGTCAGTAACATGATTTTCTTTCTCATGACTTGTTAATGGCCCATCTTCCACCCAACTTTAATGAAACAACCTTGAACCACTAATAACATGTTTGATAGCTTTCAAAATATTATTTTTTTAAAGTAATTTTTTTTCCTAAGTTGTTTGGCCAAACTTTAATGAGTAAAACACGTTATTTGAAAACAAACAGAATCAGTTTTCGAGAAATAAGAAAAAAAGTAATTTCTTTTGTAAAGCATAACAAAAAGCATAAGCAGTTTTGTCTTTTTTTCTTACCAAAAATAACTACAAAAAATAATATATACTAAAATAATCGTTAAACATAATACTTAAAATTTTAATATATAAATATTTCTTATTATTTTTAGGATAACTTTCTAATATATAGTGATTTTAGGTATGAATAATTTTATATTTGTTTGAATAATTTTTAATATATTTAACTTATATTAAAAAAAATTAAATATTTTTCGGAGTGATAATCCTAACATAAACTGCTTAATTCTTTGTAAAAGTATTTTTTTCAAAAGAATTTTTGAAAAACAATATTCTCAGGCGACATCTTTGTTTTTTCTTCGGTCATAATATAAGACTTTCAGGGTGACTTAATAATGAAGAATGAATGTATAAAATACCACGAGAGTCAACAAATACCTTTTTTTTAATGGCAAAATCACTAATTTTTTCGCAATTTACATAACATTATAAGAAACCGTAACACATGAACCATATCCCAATAATTCAGAAAATATTGAAGCCTACTGCGATAAAAAAAATCAAATTTACTTGACAAAACATATACTGAATAAAGATATCATAATTAAGCTTTCTTGGAATGCAATTTCTTTTTTTTAAAATTAAACATCGGACGGTAAGGGAAATTATAGAGGGGATTGCAAGATGAAAAATCAAACTCTCATCAATAACTAAAAGTGAAAATTCAAGCAACGAACTAGCTATATTACTAAGATTATCCAAAATAGAGATTATGAATTTTCAAATGATAATTATAGTGTATTCTCGGATTTGGCCGGATTTTTTTCCATCTCTACTTTGGCTATAAATATATAATATTTTGCTTAGCCGAAAATGCATCGCGAACTTTCTTCTCGTCTCTGCCCGTATATATTTAGAATAAAGTTATACCCAAAAAGAATTATAATTTTTCTGTAAAAATGCATCATATATTATTGATTCTTCAGCTTCGAGCTCTGTTTTTTAAGGCGGATACATAAGAAATTCACTAACATGGCACACTCCGCCCTCCTCCCCCTCCTTTTTCTTAGTCGCACAAAATTCCCTCACAGTTTCCCTCCGATTGTCAGTTGTCTAACCTCCCTCTCCCCCCCCCCCTCCAAATTCCCCTTTTGTCCCCCTAAATCTGCCTCACCTTCTTCTACTTGTCCTCGTCCTCTCTTTTATACATCTTCTTCTCTATTGTTGTTTCTCCTCCACCACCACAACCGATGCTCCTCTCTTCCACCATTCTTGTTGCGGCTTCATAATAATATGATTTAATTTTTTAATTTTACTTAACTATAATAAATTTATAGTAGAATACTATTCTTGCGTTAGAGTTTGCAAAATATTTAGAAATATTATATAGATTGATTTTGTAATTTTCAATTATTAGATATGGATTCAATTCCTTTTCTTGTTTGCCACAAGATTTTTTATTTTGATTATTTATAATTGATGGAGTTTTTGTATGGTTTTAGAATTGTGATTTGCTGAATAGTGTATTTGGTCTTGTCCTTGTTGGGGTGGTGGCATGAGGATGATAATGAGGTTGTGACTTGGTTGTGAGGGTGGCGGAAGAGTGATGGTGGCTATGACTTGACTACGGATGAAGAAAGTGGGGTTCACATTAAATAAATAAAATAAAATTTTAATGACTTTCACACGTCCAAAATTGTGTGAAAATCAAACATTTTGGGGTGTCTGCATGAGGGGATTACAAGACACACGAGTCAAGTAGAAGTATCTTGATGATCACTACCTAATAGCATGTTTAGCTCCTTAAGAGGACAAAAATATTTTTTTTTTCTAACTTGAGGTGTTTAGCAAAGCTTTTGTTTTAGGATAAAAGTATTTTTGAAAAGAAGCAGAAGTAATTTTTGAGAAGTAGAAAAAATTATCTTCTTCCCAGAAACAGAAACAGTTTTGACTTTTCTTCATACAAAAAATATCCTTAACAAAATATAGTATATACCAAAATAATCATTAAATCTAATACTTAGGATATTAATGAATAAATATTTTTTATTATTTTTAGGATAACTTTCTAATATAAAGTTACTTTAGGGTGAATGTTTTTATATTTGTTGAATGATTTTTAATATATTTAACTTATATTAAAAGAATTAAATACTTTTAAACTTTATTTTCATATTTTTCTTAAATAAAATAAAAAAATTAATTATTACCTGTAATATAATTTTTTGAGATTGTTTATTTACTTATAATATTAACTATTAAGTAAATTTATTCATGTTCTTATTTGTAATTTGATACTTAAAAGCATTTTTTGAAAAGTTTGGCCAAATACAAATTATTGCTCAAAAGTGCTTTTCAGAGTGTTTAGCCAAATACAAATTGTTTCTCTCAAAAAATACTTTTGAAAAAAAAAAAATATCAAAAACACCTTTCTCTCATGTATTTTGGTTGAAATTCTCTTTTATTTTTATTTTTTTGACGTTCTCAAAATTTCTTTTAACGGTTTTTTGAAAAATATATTATGCTTCTTAAAAGCATTAGCCTATTAATGTGGTCTGATGCCCTAGCAAAATAAAAAGAAGGTAGGGGTTGAAGCCATAATCGTAGCAAAATATTTTACATTGCTAGGAGAAAAGACAAAAGAAGAAAAATGTCTTTATGAGATAGCTGGCCCCGGGATAGCTAGCTGGCTGCAGCTGCTTCATTGTTGTTTTCCTCTTTTTCCTTTTTTCTTATTCGAATATGAGTTGTACTACTTCTTCACTCAAAGCATCGGACCTTCTTTACTACCATAATATCTTCAAAACTCAGTAACAGACCATTCTCCGGCAAAATAAGGGTACCGTATTTCTTATTTTTCCCGATTATTTCAGTTATTCTTCTTACAACTTCATATTTACATCCATTTACTATTGTTTGGTTGCAGCATTTTAAGGGTATTGCCACATATATCAATGGTTGGAATGGTTTATTTATCCGTGCAGCAGTCATGTCTTACTATTTATATTTTGTTCATTCAGATGAAGAATCAGATTTTGGTCGAGGGTGTGATCCAGACATTTATTGGAGGTCGTACTTTTTATTATTTTCTCTCAACCTTGATAGAAATTGGACGATATATTTTCTACAACTACGACTTTTTAATGGTAGTCTACATTTCTATCATATTTCTCATACTTATTCTTTTTATAGGACTTATTTGCACGGATTCCAAGTTGATTCACAAGATTTCCAAAAGGTTCATGTATGGCACTTAAATTTTGTTAAACTAGGGGCAAAGATATTCCACATGTATGATGGATCTGCCTTTATTTATGTTTCCTTTGCCGGGCGCACTTATCCACTTGAGCCTGCTTCCTTTGCTAGATGTATTCTAAAATAGTTTTCTATTATATCTTTGGTTTTACAAATTAAATTGTATACATTTAGGGGTCGTTTGGTAGGGTGTATGAGAATAGTGCAGAATACAGTGTATTAGTAATGCAGAATTAGTAATGCATGAATTAGTAATGCAGTGATTAGCAATGCATGAGTTAGTAATGCAGGGATTAGTAATGCATGAGTTAATAATGCAGGGATTAGTAATGCAAGCATTAGTTATGCATATATTATTTCTTATAAACTGTTTGGTGTGATGTATTAAAAATTATAATGTATTGCATAATTTTTAAGAAAAAAAGGTTATTTACAAAAATGCCCTCCATATTCTCTAGCTTTAAGAGACTTTAAGGATAATTTTGTCTTTAACCATACTAATGCATGCATTAATAGCATTGGTATTATTACTGTCATGGTTTTCTATGCATTACTTATACATAGGCTAATACCAAGTATGATGTATAACTAATGCAAGTATTAGTGTAAAGACCCGGCTGGTCGTTTTGAGAATTAGAGTCCTGATCCCCTAATATCTGCTTTCCCCACATTTGTTTCTACTTTTGGAATTTTGCCGGAGTGATTGGTTATGGAATTCGGGGAGTTTTGGGACACATAGTCCCTAGTTGTGAGTTTAAGCCTTAGAAATTGGATCGTAGTCGGAACTGTGTGAAGACGAATCCGGAATGGAATTTCGTCGACTCCGTTAGTTTCGTTGAGTGATTTTGAGCTTAGGAGCGCGTCTAGAAAGTAGGTCTGTAGTAGATTTAGGCTTGAATTGGCGAAAGTTAGATTTTCGGCGATTTCAGGCGATAGTGAAAATTTTGATATCGAGCTCGAAATGAATTTCCGAAAGTGGTTGTAGGTTCGTAGTATCATTTGTGATATGTGTGTAAAATTTGAGGTAATTCGGACTAGATTTGACGTGGTTCGGCGTCGTTTGTAGAATTTGGAAAATTCTAAGTTCTTAGTCTAGAATCCGTGCTTAATTCATGATTTTTGGTGTTATTCGATGTGGTTTGAAGGCTCGACTAAGTTCGTATGGTGTTATAGGATTGGTTGAGGTCCTGGGGGCCTCGGGTGTGTTTCAGATGCTTAACGGAATGAAATTGGACTTAGAAAAATCTGGTATTTTTGCTGGTTCTGCTGTAATCGCACCTGCGCAAGGCTACCCGCAAGTGCAAGCAAATTGGCGCAGAAGCGGAAAAATGGAGGAGTGCCAGGTGCAAGGTGATTTCTGCATCTGCGATGCCCGCAGATGCGTTAGGGGTCTTCGCAGGTGCGCAGATGCGAAAGGGAATTACGCATGCGCGCACGCGCAGATGCAGACCTTTCATTGCAGGTGCGAAGGCAGAGGGGGAAAGTGAATTGCGCAGATGCACACAATTTCCGCACAAGCGCACCCGAAGGTGCGAGCCCAGGTTCCGCAGGTGCGGAAATACCTGGGCAGTGGTTAAAACCGAAGGGCATCGTGATTTTTTGTCATTTTTGACTTTGCAAACTCGGCTTAGGGCGATTTGTGAGAGCATTTTCGAGGCATTTCTTGAGGTAAGTCCCTTGTGCTTATATTTGATCAATAATATTGCTTTGCCATATATTTTTCACCTAGTTAGTATGTATTTAAGGTGAAAATTAGAAGTTGGAGGCTAGGGATTTGGAAATTTGATTTGTGGATTTGGAGGACCATTTGGTATCGAAATTTAGTAATTTTGGTATGGTTAGACTCGTGGAGGAATGGGCGTTCCTATTTTATAACTTTTACCCGATTCTGAGACGTGGGCCCTATGGGCAATTTTTGAGTTAATTTCGGGATTTTATTAAAGTGTTGATTTCATTAATTAGATGAGTGTATTATTGTAGTATTTATGATATGTAATTGCTTTTGGCTAGATTTGGACTATTCAGAGCCGGATATTCGTGGGAAAGGCATTGTGACCGATTGATTGAGCTTGGTTCGAGGTAAGTGACTTGCCTAAATTTGTTGGGGGGAAATCCCCTTAAGATTTGGAACTATTGTGCTATGTGAGCGCCGTATACGTGAGGTGACAGGTACGTACATGGGTTAATCGTGGAAAATCCGATTTTCTTACTGAGCAGCAACATATTTTTCTGTTATTTTGAGTCATACCATTTTAATGAGTACTAATCTATTTTTATTTCTTAATTGAGTTATTCCAATACGTGTAGCTATCATGTTTAGTCTAATACAACATGTCTACGTGTCTTAATTGTTTATGTGAATTATGTGAAATATGCTTAATGAATTTCCCGCTTCTTCACTGACTGGTACTTAGACTAAATTATAAGAATTTCGTAATGTAGTTGTATTTCTATCATTCGCGCTGCATATTTACTTTGGGACTACGGAACAGTATTGTGGTAGATCCCCATGTACTGCATATTTACTTTGGGACTACGGAACGGAATTCCGGGAGATCCCCCTGCACATTTATTTTGGGACTACGGAACGGTATTTCGGGAGATTCCCGTGCACATTTACGTTTCGAACTACAGGACGGTATCTCGGGAGATCCCCTATTGTGTTTCTGTGTACTAAGTTGTTACCTTTTATGATTTCATTGTTGTTAAATTTCAGCTTTTATTTTATTGCGGTATTACACTCTATATTATTTTATTACATATTTACCAGTAGGGCCTTTATCTGACCTCGTCACTACTCGATCGAGGTTAGGCTTGGCATTACTGAGTACCAATTGTGGTGTACTCATGCTACTATCTGTACATGTTTTGCATGTGCAGATCCAGGTGTACCTTATTAGCCGTACTATGAGTTAGCCGGGACAACTTTGGAGACTTCAAGGTATATCTGTCGCGTCCGCAGACCTCGGAGTCCCCTTCTACTCTTTCTCATATCCATTATCTTCTGTATTTTTCCTTGTTAGACTCGGATGTATAGAGACACTACATTTTTCTTTCTGTAGTTTGTGATTCACGATGTTCCTGGGTTTGGAATTTGTTGTGTATTTTTGAATAATTGGTTAAATTCATATTTTTATTTCATTTTTCCGCAGAATGTTAGGCTTACCTAGTTGTAGAGACTAGGTGCCGTCACGATGTCACACGGAGGGAAAATTGGGTCGTGACAAGTTGGTATCAGAACTCTAGGTTCATAGGTGTCATGAGTCACAAACCGATTTAGTAGAGTCTCGCGGATCGGTACGGAGACGTCTGCACTTATCTTCGGGAGGCTATAAAACTGTTAGGAAAATTTCACTACTTTGATTCATTGTCGTGCGAAAATTGTTGACTTCAAAGATTCTAAACTTTTGTATTCTATTCTCTCACAGATGGTGAGGACACGTACAAGCAGATCTGATGACCAGGCACCCACGGCCCCTGCTAGAGCCGTGAGAGGCCGGGGCCGGGGCCGGAGCTGGGGTAGAGGCTGAGGACTTCCATGTGGTGCAGCCAGAGCACCCGCACGAGCTGCTATAGAGCAGCCCCCAGTAGTTCCAGCTGGAGGACAGGCATCTGAGGCACTTATTCATACACCTTCCCCCAGGAGACTCTAGCCCAGTTTCTGAGCATGTTCAGCACCTTAGCTCAGGCTGGTTTGATTCCACTTGCTCCTGCCATATCTCAGGCCGGGGGAGGAGCACAGACTCCCGTCGCCGATACTCCAGAGCAGCGGGTTCAGGTCGACCAGATTCCAGAGGTTGTACCAATATAGCCAGTAGCTCCAGCTCAGCCCGAGGTTAGGGCAGCAGCTTCTGAGATGGAGTAGCTCATACTTGAGAGGTATAAGAAGTACCACCCACCTACTTTTAGCGGATTGGCTACAGATGATGCTCAGGGTTTTATGGAGGAGTGTAATCGTATACTCCGTACTATGGGTGTAGCTGAGACGAGCGGGGTTTCTTTTGCCATATTCCAGCTTAGAGGAACAGCCTATCAGTGGTGGCGTGCTTATGAGTTGAATAGTCTGGCTGAGGCAACTTCACTTACATGGACTCAGTTCTCGGACATATTTTTGAGAGAGTATGTCCCTCAGAGCCTTAGGGACTCATGGCGCACAGAGTTTGAGCAGCTGCACCAGGGTGCTATGACTGTGTTAGAGTATGCAGTTCGCTTCAGCGATTTGGCCCGACATGCACTGGCCTTAGTTGCCACAGTTCGATAGAGGGTTCGACGGTTTATTGAGGGTCTCCATCCCAGCATCCGAAGTAGTATGGCCAGGGAATTGGAGATGGATATTTCTTATCAGCAGGTTGTGGGTATTTCCAGGAGATTCGAGGGCATGTTTTCCTGGGATAGAGAGGAGAGGGAGGCCAAAAGGTCTTGAGAGGCTGGTTATTATTTTGGAGCTCGTGCCCTAGTAGCTCGCCATGGTAGGGGTTATGTGAGCAACCCCGTTCAATCAGCTCTTTCAGCCTCCTGCGGTGTTCCAGCTCCTTATAGACCCCAGAAGCCTTATTATGCACCACTAGTATCTAGTGTGCCTCCTGAACGGGGTGTTCCTAGCGGTCTGTCCAACAGACAAGGCCCGAGACAGTCATAGCAGTCACTCCCTCCCAGAGCTTGTTTTGAGTGTGGCGACACTCTCCACATGGTGAGGGATTGCCTCAGGATTAGGAGGGGTGCACATCCACAGACTTTTCAGCCAAAACGTGCTCCACTGTGTCCTCAGGCTATGATTACAGCACTAGTTGCCACCCCACCTGCTCAACCGGCTCGAGGCGGAGGTCGCCCTAGAGGGGGAGGCCATGCTAGATATTATGCACTTCCTGCTCGTACATAGGCAGTTGCTTCTGATTCTATCATTACAGGTATTGTTCCGGTCTGTCATAGAGATGCGTCAGTATTATTTGATCTAGGCTCTACATATTCTTATGTGTCCTCTTATTTTGCTCAGTACTTGGGTGTATTTCGGGATTCTTTGAGTTCCCCTATTTATGTATCTACTCATGTGGGAGATTCTCTTGTTGTGGACCGCATGTATCGGTCGTGTTTGATTTCTCTTAATGGTTTTGAGACCAGAGCCGATTTATTATTGCTCAGCATGGTGGACTTTGATATTATTTTGGGCACCATTATGCTATTCTTAATTGTCACGCTAAAACCGCGACGCTGGTGTGAGCACCTAATTTTTGACTATATTTGAATTTTATCACCTTCTACTATGTAAATATTTTCAGAAATTTATTATATATTTTTTTAGCTTTGTTACACTATATATATAAGGTAGAAATTAATAATAATTTAAAAGGTCAATTATTACTATTAGTATTATTTTTATTATTATTTTTATCATTATTTTTAAATAAAATAAATTAAAAACGAAAATTAATTATTTTTTTTTAAAACAAATTTCGGATGGGAATTAAAAAAATAGGAAAAGTAGAAATATAAAATTAAAAAATAAAAGTAAAAGTAGGTAAAAATTGTTTAATAAAAAAGTAAAAGAAAGTGAAAAATTAAAACAATAAAAGTCAAATAATGTGGAAATTAAAAAAAAAGTTGGAATTAAAAAATATAAGTAAGGGTAGCGGAAAATTACTTTAATGTTTTTTAAAATAAGTGGAAAATAAAAAAAAAAGTATAAAAGTGGGAATTTAAATATAATAAAAGTAAAAAAAGTAAGAAATTAAAAAATAAAAATAAAGGAAAGTGGGGAATTATTATTATTATTTTTTTTTTTGAAAAATGGAAAGTGGAAATTCTTTTTAATTAAAAATAAAAATATAAATAAAACATAAAAAAATAAAATTCTGAAAATTCCGAAAAAATTTCTATAAATAGAAGAGAAATGTGAGGAAAATAAAAAAGGAGAGGAAGAGAAAAATAATAGGGAGGAAGGAATTGAGAGAAATTTATTTTCTTCTTCTAGGATAAGAAAATTTCTACTCGTGTCATTCTTTCTTCGTCTTCTTTCAAAAAAAATCCAGCAAAATCAACCCCCAAAAAATAGCCTTAAACCTAGCAAAAAATAAGCCACTAAATCACCGGTCTTGCAAGGTCGATCGGGGTTGCGAGTCGCGATTTGTTGTTCGAGGTTTCGTAGCCGGTGAAAGCTCCAGTCAATACTCGTTGAATTGTTCAGCGCTCTTGTAATTTCATCTCTCTTAATTTATATCAAAGGTCTGTTATTTCCCTTTATTCACTGATTATAATTATCCATTTACCTTCTTGTCTATATACTATTGGTGTAATTATTGGGTAGCATGAAATAGTAGTTCACTCTATTGATATTTGGATCATTTGAATTTGACTGTTTCCTTGTTCATATGTTTATTGGACCATGTAGTTAATTTTAGAGTTGCAAAGTTTTATTTTGAGTTGATTTAACCGGATAAAGGGTCTATTGAATCACTGTAATTTGGCTTGTTTCATGAGATTGTGGTGTCATTAGTTTTGTTTAAAAAATGTACAGAATATGGGATAATGTGTTGGATAATTTGCTTGGGCCACGATTTGTTTCTAAGGAAATTATTTTTTTGGGCTGTTGGAGAAGAAAAGATTTTGGGCCAAAAGATTTAGTCTCATCAGACCCAAAGTAATAAATAACATTGCTGGCCCATCTTTCTCTAAACTAGCCCACTTTTCTATAAATAATAAATCCAATTCTTCCACAAATAATTACATACCTCATGACCTTACAATAATCTCAAAATTAGTACAATAACAACAATAACAACAACCCAGTACAATCCACTAGTGGGGTCTGGGGAGGGTAGTGTGTACGCAGACCTTACCCCTACCATGAGGTAGAGAGGCTGTTTCCAATAGACCCTCGGCATCCTTCCCTCCAAGAACTCCCCACCTTGCTCTTGTCGAACATCGTAACTTGCTTTAGGCGCGATTAATAATAAATCATCATGACTGTGGGTACGGTTCCCGTGGCATGGTCACGATACGTAATCCCCAATTCGAGTGTGCGTTTCACGTGACTCGACCACAACTTCAAACAATAATAAAATTAAACACGTTGTAGATTGCGGGTGCATTTCACGTGACACGATTTGCGATGTGTATAAACAACGAGTGTACGACAACGTAACTCGTCTCATATTAATTCCATAAAAGTTTAAAATGCAGTAATGTAATAAAAGCAGTAAAAGGAATAAAAATGCACATATAGGTTTAAAACATATATTAAATTAGATAACTAGGCCAATTATTAATAGTTGAGCGACCGTGCTAAAACCACGGAACTCGGGAGTGCCTCACACCTTCTCTCGGGTTAACAGAATTTCTTACCCGGTCTTTTGTGTTCGCAGACCATAAATAAAAGTCAATTTTCCTCGATTTGGTATTCCAAAATAAATCAGTGACTTGGGACACCATACATTATTCCAAGTGGCGATTCTGAATAAATAAATAATCCCATTTCGAATAGTGTCATTTAAATTGAAAAAACTCTCTATCCCCTATCCCTTCGGAAAAAAGGAGGTGTGACAGCTCTGGCGACTCTGCTGGGGACTAAGAACCCAGAATCTCTGGTTCAGGGTTCAGAATTCGAGCTTAGAATGGCTGTTATACTTGGCTTTTATTTATTATCTGATTTTTACGTATTTGAGCCTAATGTGCTAAATGCCGCTTTTTACCGCTTTGATATTGCTTGAACTGTATATAAACTGTTACGAAACCCTCTTCTCTTTGAGTCTTCTAAATCTTTTGGAAAGCGTGCGCTTCGCGTGATTTCTTTTCTGTTAGAGTCATATCCCAATTTATGAACGAGGTTCGGACAAGTTGCAAAGACGGTGAAGCTTCTGTATTCCCGGTACGCTGCCCCCCCCCTTCCGGCTCGAGTTGTCTGCTCGGGTAAGCCATGTCTAGAACAACACACCTAGGATCTAAACCTAGAATAACATAGCCTCATGTCGGATCCCTAGTAGGAACGTTTATTTGCATCACGTACATTTGACTTTGGGGACTCAACACAGGGGTTGGGTCCGTCTAGGACAGGTGTATCTAATATATTGGACCATCTTAATGCATTTTACGTGCTATTTGTGCATATGTTTGTTTCGGCTTACATGTTGACCGACTTCTAGAATAGGGAAAGGGAACATAAAAAAAACAAAGAGTGAGGTAGGTTTTGAAAATCCAGGTATTTGAAAAATACTGAAACTCTGGAAAAAAAAAGTTATTTTCAAAATAAGTCATGTTTTCCTATTGTTCCAAAACCTACCAAGCTACACGGGTCTAATTCTCACCGGATGTGAGATACGTAGGCAACCCCTATCAGGTCTGGCCACATTTTTTCAAAACTAACCAAAATAAGAACCTTTTGAAACATGATCATCACCTGGGGTCGTTATTGTAAAAATAGCCTTAAAACATTCTCCTGGAGCGCCGGAAGGCTGTTTTCACAAGAATAGCCACAATGTAAACCCAAGTTAGTCTTTTCTCCTATAACCAACCTCAGTTGGCAGAAACAACCCTAAAAACTTTCCTCAAGTGCTGATGGGGCCGTATTTGAAAAAAAAAACCTTTTTGTTACAAAATTTATTGATTTGGATTTTTAAAATTAACCACTTTGTGTTTTTGGAAAATGTGTCGGTTTTGATTTTTGTCCTCAATTTGTGTGCAAAATGAGCACGTTGAGAATGTACCTTTTCAGGTCGTAGATGAGATTTCACTGGGACTCCATATGTGGTGGAATGACCTGGGGGAGGTCAGCAAGCTTTATATGACAAAGGCTTTAGGTGGGCTCACCGGGCTTCTGAAAATTAAACCAAGGGTTGAGATAATTGAAGCTTTGATACCGTTTTGGGACCCGACGCACAATGTTTTCCACTTCTCTGATTTTGAGTTGACCCCTTTGCTAGAAGAGATGACAGGTTATGTTGGTCTTGACGGGAATCTCAGGCACCGATATCCAGTAGCACCAAGACCTGTAACTCCTCATAAGTTTTTGGACCTTCTGAGTATTAGCCGACAGGTTAAAGATGGAAATTTGGCCAAAGGATTTTGCACATTCCACTTCTTATACAGCAGGTATGGGGATCCCCGAGGATTTGAGGCTCCGGACAATGGTTTGAGTCATCAGGGAAATAAAAACAAATGGGAAGCACGCAGAGGTTTAGCCTTCGTAGTTGCCTTTTTAGGCACTCTGATATCCCCAAGGAATGACAGACATATAGAGCTAGGACTTGCAGGAATGGCCGACTTTATGGTCAAAAAGGCCAACGGCACTCTTATACCGATGATTCTCACAAAAAATCTATCGAGCTCTAACCGCCTGTTAAGCTGGGACAAAGTTCTTTGAGGGTTGCAACTTGCTTTTGCAAATGTGGCTGGTGGAATATATTTGCCATCGCCCGAGGTACATGAACTACGGTCCTACCGGACTCGATTGCATTGAAGAATACGGAAACCGGGTAAACGGTCATGAATTACCGGAGGGTACTGAGGCTTGGTTCGCGTATTTGGGTTTTTTGACCGCAAACCGAATTGAGTGGACTTTCAGTTGGCTCGTGGTCAATGAGGTTATTTACTTGTCTGCCGGAGTGTGCTTTCTTTTATTGATGGGACTTCAGAGTATTCATCCATATGCTCCGCATCGGGTACTACGCCAATTGGGAAGATGCCAAATAGTCTCTTATGATGAAGATTTGAGTCCACAGGTTATTGAACTATGCCCAACAGCCGCATTCTCAGAAGAAAAGGTTCGCCAGATTTGGCACCAATGTAGGTTTCTGGAGCCACAGACTCAAGTACGGGATTATTCCTCGGGTGAAGTAGAATCTAACTACACAATCTCGTATGGTAAGAGAGTTCGAGTCGATCAAGAGACAGAACAGCCCGCCAAAAGACCCCATGTCCAACAATTCACTTATGGAGCGCGAGAAAAGTTGGTTTGGTTAGCTAAAGAGAAGGAATACCGGACCACCATAAGCAAGCTAGAGGATCAAATCAAAAACCTCAAATTTAACAGTAGTTTGCAGGCTGCCGAGGATGAAGGAGAAAAGAAAAGGTTGGCCCGAGAAAATGAAGCCTTCCGAGCTCAGATTTAGAAAATGAAAATAGTTACTGAAAATCCGGTAAAAAGTAAAAAAAATGAAAGACTCATAAGCAATCTGAGGCGGAAAGTTCATGATTATGGGTTTGATTTGACAAAGGCCGAGGATGAGTTGGCAAAAGTTTGGGCAAAATTGGCGAATAATGCCGAAGAACGGGCAAGGTGTGTTCAGCATTTAAAGCAAAAGTATGATAGAGGGGTCGCAATCTTAAGGGAAAAGATGACTAATCTCGAAAATAAAATGGTTCAACAGACAAAGGATTTCAAAGCTGAAAGAGAGCATTGCTATACATTGATTTCCCGATTGGAAGAAGTCATACAACAATTGCAAGACCAAAACCATATGGCCACACAAGTGTTGGAGGCCCGGTCTCAGCCAATTGGACGCTTGCTCCAAGAAAAGGGCGTCATTAGAATGAGGATTAAAGAAATCGCTGATTATGTCGCAATGAAATGCCATGAATGCGAAGATATGACCAGGTCCATGTTCTTTGCTTCTGTGATGACTTTTGTCCGTCATGTGATGGATGATTTAGAGTACCTTCAAGAAGAGATTGCACGCATGCCCACGTCGAGACCGACTGATGTACCACGGGGCCCCGGAGTAGTATTGGAGGCTCTTATGTATTCCTGATTTTTTTATTTATTTATTATTTTTGGCTTTGAGTCTGTATTTTACCTTTTCGAGTCTGTTTTTTTGTTTTGAGTATGTATGTTTAATCATAAGTATTTCCAAAATCTTTGTAATAGAAAAACCCAAAATGATTTTATTTAATGAAATATTGAAAAAAACCAAAAACCAAAATTTTATTTTCTTTTATTCTGCATTTAATTCTTGAACTACGTAATGATCTGATTCATGCGGTGTCATGATACGTAGGCTATCCCCATCATATTCGATCGTAGCTATAGAAAATATGAGTGAAAAATAAAGAAAAAGAGAGAAAAAGAAGGAAAATTGAGTGAACAAGAAAGAAAAAAGAGTGAAAAATAAAAGAGCAAAAACAGCAATAAGGGAAGGAAAAAGAAATCAGGATTCGAAATTTGAGAAAAGAGATAGTAAAGACGGGATAAAATATACAGCCGTTGCAAAGATATTTAGAAACATTTAATTGTTTAAGTGCATTGCATCCCCAATATGCGATTCCTTATCTGTTAAATATCTCAAACTAACCAGGTTGTTGTGTGTGCAAATATCAAAAGTCCTGTTTAGGTGGTTGGTTTTGTGGTAATCTGGCTTCCCATCCTTACTTCACGAGATCTAAAGGCAGTGTTCCTATGGCCTCTGAAAGTCATCTACCAATTATTGAGCCTGAGGATAGTCCTGTATTGGCTATTCCACAGTCAGAGTCCGCAGCCACTGAGGAAAATAGGAGGCTACGCGTCCGTATGTTAAAAATGTGGGACGCTTGGTCTAATGGCAAAGAACCGCCCAGTATAATCCCCAGATTTCCTGAACTGCTTCCCAAAACGAGTGGAATCTCTAATGTCCCCATCCTCGTAACAAACCCATTCATCCTGCTTGGTTACCCCACTATATCGGCCAATTTCACCGATATGCCTTCTGAGGTTCGCCCCCAGGCACCGTTTTCAGGGGTACCTTCTACATTATTCACCACACCACCAGTCTCTACTACGGCACAACCAACAGTTCCTAGGCCATGCTTCGAGCCTTCAGCTTTCACTTTTCAAGTCCCGCAATTTTAGCTAGACAACGCTCATGTTACCCCAAACTCTTTCCCTCAGCTCCCGCAGTTTGAGTCTCCTATGGAACAGGAAAGAGCTATGAGAAACCCCGAGCAAGAAGAGATGGTTCAGAAGATGAAAAGCCTCAAAAAAGTTTGAAGTACATGCAAGGCCTGAGTGGCCAAAAGAGTGTCTCCTACTCCGATCTGTGTATGTTTCCTCATGTTCATTTGCCCGTTGGTTTTGAAATGCCAAAATTCAAAAATTACGACGGGCACGGAGACCCGATCGCTCATTTGAAAAGATATTACAATCAGCTGAGAGGGGCAGGTGAAAAAGAAAAACTTTTGATGGCCTATTTCGGAGAGATCTTGACGGGAATTGCGTCAGAATGGTACATAGATCAGGACATCTCCCATTGGCATATATGGGATGACTTGGCCCCAGATTTCGTCAGGCAATTTCAATACAATATTGATATAGCTCCAGATAGGAATTCTCTAACCAATTTTAAGAAGAAAACCGCAGAAAGCTTCCGTGAATATGCTATCAAGTGGCGTGAGCAAGCATCTAGAGTGAAACCGCCTATGGATGAGGTAGAAATGGTCAATGTTTTCTTGCAGGCCCAAGAGGCCGATTACTTTTAGAACATGATATCTGCAATGGGCAAACCTTTTGCAGAGGCCACAAAAATTGGAGAAATGGTAGAAAATGGCTTGAAAACTGGCCGAATCATAAGTCAATCTGCTTTGAGATCCACCTCCCAAGCCACCCAGAACGGCTCGGGAGGTTTAGCAAATCGAAAGAAGAGGGAAGAAGGAGCCATGATGACTTCAGGTTTGAGAGGCCCCCATCAATCTCGCGATCATTCTTACCTGCCTTCCAGAACCCCACGACACTACTACCCTCATCAAGATGCAGCATATGCCGTGGCACCGCCTCCCTATGCGGTGATGAATGCCCAACCTTATACACAGCCACAACAACACTACAACCAAAACTGAGCTCTACCTCCCAGATATAACCATCCTTACCAAGCTCCATATAACCCCCGTCCCCCACAAAATAATTACCAACATAATACACACCCTCGTGAGCATCCTAGGGGAAACGACTTCACCCATATTGGTGAGTCCTACTCTAGCCTATTTCCAAAATTAGTCCAGATAGGTCTATTGTAACTTGTGCCTCCAAACCGGCAAAATCCAGAATCTCCATCATACCGGCCCGGTACTAGGTGTGCCTATCATTCGGGGGCAGAGGGTCATGATACGGAGGATTGTTGGACTCTTAAGAGAGCCGTTGAGAATTTGATAGAACAAAAACGAGTGGTGCTGAGGGACAAGGAAGTCCCCAATGTGATTAACAATCCATTACCGGCTCACAACAACGGGACGGTCATTGGAATGATTTGTGATGGTAAAGAGTTTTATCCAGCTTTGAAAGTTATCATCGCCATTGCTGATTCAGAGGCAAGACCTAAAGCGGCGGTGAAACAAGCCAGAAATGAGAAGAAAATCAATCTAACTCCTCAAGTTGCAGAAACAAATAATGGGGAAGCACTTGCTAAGGACGCAATTCTCTATGTTCCTAGGGCCCCAAGGAAAGAAAAACTCATGTTGAACACTCCCAAAAGATTTGAGCAGAGGAAAGTCATGCTAAATGTGCCAAAGTTGTATGTGCCAAAAGGGACTTATGTGGCGCGGGGGCCGGTAATTTCACCAAGGCTGAATGAGCCCGTGGTTATTAGCCGCGCACCACAGAGCCCTATGAGAGACCCCACTGCAGTCCCCTGGAATTATAGCAAAACAGTGGTTACTTACAAGGGGAAAGAGATTATGGGAGAGGTGAACGAAATGAACCAACCTAGGAAGTACCATAACCCAGAAGAGCAAACGATGTTAAAACTGAGCAAGGATAAACGGTTTCCACCTAAGAAGCCTGTGAGTGCTGAGAAAGTAGAAGATTTTTTCCGAAAAATGAAAACTTCGGAATATGCAATAATTGACCAACTCAGTAAGACTCCTTCCCAGGTTTCACTTTTATCTCTTTTTATTAGCTCAAATGAACATCAGAAGGTACTCCTGAAAACATTGAACGAGGCATATGTCCCAGTTGAAACTTTAGTTGAACAACTGGCGAGAATGGCTGAACAATTCTTTGAAGTTAATAGGATTTCCTTCAGCCGTGATGATTTGCCCCAAGAGGGAGCCACCCACAACAAAGCCCTTCACTTGGCTGTCAAATGCGAAGGTTATTATATGAAGAGAGTCATGCTAGATGGCGGGTCTGGGGTTGACATTTGCCCTCTCTCAATGCTCCAGAGGATGAAAATTGGAACAGAAAGAATTCGACCAAACAATGTATGTGTGCGCGCTTTTGATGTAATCAAACGAGACACAATAGGGGAAATTGATTTGATTTTGACCATTGGCCCTGCAGATTTCGAAGTAACTTTCCAGGTTCTGGACATGGATATTTTATATAATTTTCTCCTAGGAAGACCATGGATTCATGCTGCAGGAGCTGTGCCATCCACTCTTCATCAAATGGTCAAATTTGAACATGAAAACTAAGAAATTGTTGTCCACGGGGAGGATGTACAGTCCTTTTACAGGGACCCTCCAGTCCCATGTCTCGAAGCTAGAGAAGGAAGTGAGCACATTGTCTACCAAGCCTTTGAAATTGTGATCGTTGATCAATGCAAAGAAGGGGCCCCATTCCCTCAATCTTGCTTATCTAATGCATCGGTCATGGTCGCCACTGAAATGATTAAACATGGGTACAAGCCCGGAAAGGGGATCAGGGTATATCTAGAAGGCATCATAGAGCCTGTTACATCAACCGCCAATGAGAAGTTCTTCGGATTAGGTTTCTGAGCTACAGAGGCCGATAGAAAATGGGCTGATGAGCGGAAGAAAAATGGGTGGGTCCTTCCTCAGCCCGTTCCGCATCTCGCCAAGTCATTTATTGATCCCAAATATGTAAAAGAAGAAGAAGAGGCCTTCACGGCCGAAGAGATTAAGGATATTTGTGAAGCCATAAAACGATTGTTGTATGAGTCCCACATGGTCTAGCTGGGGGAAGGAACAATCACTGCTGAGGTGTTATACATGGGGCCAAATTCCAAGCTTCAGAATTGGAAAGCTACCCCATTCCCTGTCAGGCGGGAATCTCAGTAGTCCAGTCTTGCTATTCTTTCTACATTACGAGTTATTTTAGGGTGTAACTCGAATGATTTTATTTTATTGTCTTTTGATTTCGATGTAAACCCTCTTATCTTCAATTCAATGAAATGAAATCAATATTTCATTATCAATGGATTTTTCCTTTTTCTTTATTCTAATTTTGCTATTTTTCTTATCTTTTCCTTTTCAGTTCTAATAATGCGGACTTAAATAACCTGACATGCTTGCGGACTTCATGACCAGATCCTAAAACGCTGTCTAACTGTGAAATAATGAATCAAGATCAAGAATATGATGAAGATGAGGCTTTTAGGGAAATAAATCGAGAATTGGAACAATTTGAGAATAAGCCTAAGCTAAACTTAAATGAAACCGAGCCAATTAATTTGGGCAGTCCAAAAGAGGTCCAAGTAACCATGATAAGCATTCACGCCGATGAAAGAACTAGGTATGCATTGATATAACTTTTGTTTGAATTCAAGGATGTGTTTGCATGATCCTATGATGATATGCCAGGTTTGAGCGTTGATTTGGTAGTACATAAATTGCCAATTTATCCTGGTTACTCACCTGTACAACAAAAGCAAAGAAAGTTTAAAACGGAAATCAGTGATAAGATCAAAGAAGAAGTCACCAAATAATTAAAAGCTGGTGTGATTCGGGTAGTCCGATACACCACGTGGTTGGCTAATGTGGTCCCAGTTCCGAAGAAAGATGGGAAAACCCGAGTGTGTGTTGATTATCGGGATTTGAACAAAGCAAGTCCGAAGGACAACTTTCCACTTCCAAACATTCATATTCTTGTTGACAACTGTACCAAACATGAGATACAATCTTTCGTGGATTGTTATGCTGGGTACCACTAGGTTCTGATCGACGAGGACAATGAAGAAAAGACGACTTTCACCACGCCGTGGGGAAATTATTGTTACAGAGTCATTCCATTCGGTTTAAAAAATGCCGGGGCAACTTACATGAGAGCCATGACTACCATCTTCCATGACATGATGCACCGGGAAATTGAGGTGTATGTGGATGATGTGATCATTAAATCCAGAACACAAGAAGGCAATGTGCGAGATCTGAGAAATTTCTTTGAGCGTCTGCGCAGGTATGATTTGAAATTGAATCCAGCCAAATGTGCATTCAGAGTTCCATCTAGGAAACTTTTGGGGTTTATAGTCAGCCGGAGGGGTATTGAGTTAGATCCGACAAAGATAAAGTCTATTCGGGATTTTCCACCTCCGAGAACCAAGAAAGAGGTCATGAGTCTGCTAGGGAGATTGAATTACATCAGCAGGTTCATTGCTCAGCTTACTACTACGTGTGAGCCCATATTTAAGTTGCCGAAGAAAGATGCAACAATCAAATGGATAGAAGAATGTCAAGAGGCTTTTGATAAGATCAAAGAATATCTGTCAAATCCGCCAGTGTTGGTTCCACCCGAGCTAGGAAGACCTTTGTTCTTGTATCTGACAGTCTTGGAAAATTCCTTTGGCTGTGTCCTGGGGCAACATGATGTGACCGGGAAGAGAGAGAAGGCCATATACTACTTGAGCAAGAAGTTTACCATTTATGAAGCCAAGTATACTTTGTTGGAAAGAACTTGTTGCGCCCTAACTTGGGTCGCCCAGAAGCTCAGATATTATATTTTGGCCTACACCACGTATCTCATAACTAGAATGGATCCTCTAAAGTACATATTCCAGAAACCAATGCCCACGGGAAGGTTAGCAAAATGGCAAATTGTTACACCCTATATTTTTGTACGTAAAAATGCGTCGTAAGCAAACTAATGTAGGACCAAAAATGAGATAATATTTAAAAGTATATAAAATATGTTAATCATGTTACCTATGAGGTTACAAATATTGAAGATCATGAACAACAAGTACAAAGAGGGTTGGACAGTTCAGAAGCTAAAGCAATTGAATAAAACAATGTTTCGTCGAAAGTCGACAAGTTGGGAATGTTATAACATGTACCTTTGGGGTGAGACTAGGGTGATTAACATGATAAGGAGATTATGTTATGATTTATATTAGTCGTATGACATCCGTGTGTTATGTTTTAATGTCAAGCGAATTGTGGAACAAAAGTCGATGAAAGTCATCACAAGTTACATTCATACGTTTTACTGAAACTTTGGGTCAAATGTAACTGCAATTTTCTCACAATATAATTAGAGTTATGGGGTGTTCCACCCATCAAACTAAAGATCTATGAGTCTAATTTCCAATGCATTAAACCGTTTGTCAATATGACATCGGAGTAATGAGATATGGGCATTTTTGCGATACTGCGCAAGCTACTAGGTGACAAGTAGGTGTGTCACCTACTTGCTTAAATGAAAGCCCAAAAATGGGCCATTTCGGGTCGTCCAAAGAGGCCTTTTAAAGGCCTATTTTCTTCATATATTAGACTTAAAATAGAGCATAATAACCAGACATAAGCTCTGCAAAGAATCCTCCCAAAATTTTCCCACAAACCCTAATTGATTTTCTCTCCCTTTCAAGTTCTAATTGGAGGTAAAACCTAGAGTTTGAAGAACCAAGATAGGAGCTGAGTTATTCAACAAATAAGGTGAGTTTACTGCTCTCTTTCATCCAGTTTTTCTTCTATAAATTCATGGTAAGTCATTCTATACTTGTGAGAATTCACGGGACGGTGATCGGAAGCCGTGAGTTCGAGTTATTCACTTGTAGCGGACTGTTTTGTGTTGCTGTTGGGCTGCATGTTTTACTACTGTTTTGTGAAGTTTTGGAGGAGGAAGGGGGTTTAGAAACACCATATAAATGTAGGGTGGTTGGCTAGTCGTTCGTCATAATATTTTCGGGTCGTTTGACACAACTACGGTGGTCGTTTTGTGTACGAAGAGATTGGGGTGTGTTGGGCTGTTTTGTAGTATTTGATGGTGTATATAGGGCTGGAAAATGATGTATATATGTTGTTATTGTTCTGTTCTTGTATTGTTGGTGTTATCTTGAATTTGGAGGAAGTAAGGATTATAGGGGAGATGCTGCCCGTTTTAATACAAAATAAGTTTGTCGTTCATTGTGCGATAGTTGTACCTTTCGTAACTTAACGATAGTATTATTATCGTTCTTGTAGATTAAGGTGCAAAGAGGTGAGTTCAACTTGGTGATTGGAAAGATTGTGATAAGGTATGTTAAGGCTAAGCCTTCCTTCATTTTGGCATGATCTCGTAGCTACATGTGTTAGTAATGAGACCAAAAGAGAAGTTCATATTCATGAATTTATTCACACTATTCTAGTCTCATAAGTTACAATATTATTCCTTATCGAGACTCTATATTCAATTTTAGTATTGTCTTCTTCCAGTCAAGAGAGCAGCAAGCCTATATATACAGTATTACAGTATTTTTATTACCATCGAGCTATAATCGATGGGCAGGCCCCTATTGGGCAACCTCTGATCAGATGGAAAGTTATATACCGAGCCTACTGTGGCCGAGCGCCTATGAGCGAGCCCAGCATGGTCGAGATACATAGCCTAGTATGGCCGAGCGCCTATGAGCGAGCCTACTATGGCAGAGCAGTTATATATACCGAGCCTTATAAGGCCGTACAATTATTTTACTTACTATATTGAAGGAGTTTAGTCACTATCAGCAGGTAAGTATATCTCCAGATCATCTTTGACTCCCAGTTACTTCCAGTTATTATATTATCAGTTCAGTTTCGATTTTCAGTTATGATATTGCCTTACATACTCGGTACATTATTTTGTACTGACGTCCCTTTTCCGGGAACGCTGCATTTCATGCATGCAGGTTCAGATAGACAGACGAGTAGACCTCCTCAGTAGGTGTTTCCAGAGTTTAGCCTGATCGGTAAGCTCCACATCCTTCGGAGTTATCGGGTCTAGGTTTTTGTGTGCATCTTATGTATGTATATCTGTATATATGTTATGGGTAGGTCGGGGCCCTGTTCCGATCACAATATATCTATTAGTAGAGGCTTGTAGACATATCCTGTTGGTTAGTACAGTATGTTGGGTTTGTAGGCCTGGTATGTATAATTTGGTGGTTTGTCAGCTGTCGTAGCTATGACGGCCTTTTCGGCCTAGCTTTATATTGATGTTTAGTTAGCGCTAGTTTCCATTCAGTTTTATATTTTGCTTCGCAAATTGTCTTGCAAGGTGGCCCCATGGCCAAAGTATGACATTATGTGTTCAGAGTCCCTTAGTCGCAATTTGGTACGCCAGGTTAGGTGAGGCACCGGGTGCTTGTATCGCTCCTAGGTTCGGGGCGTGACAAACTTGGTATCAGAGCAGTTCTGTCCTAGGGAGTCTACAAGCCGTGTCTAGTAGGGTCTTGTTTATAGATGTGTTGTGCACCACATTATATAAGCAGGGCACTACAGGGCATTTAGGAGTTGGTTACCCTTCTTTGAAATCTAAATCGTGCTACAGAACTGAGTTATAGGAAATTTGAATTAAACTTATGTGTTGGTGTTTGCATGCACAGATGACGGTGACTAGGAAGACTACGGCTAGCCAGAGGAGAGATACAGCAGCAGGTGAGGGGACCAGCAGGGTACCCCCAGTAGATGGGGCCCAGTCTGAGGCTCAAGGTGAGACCCCTACTCAGCCATTACCGGCTCCTCCACCAACTACGGAGATTCCTAGGGAAACCGCACATCCAGTTCCCCCTCCACTTCCATCAGATCAGAACTTAAGGAGTGCGGTGCATTTGTTGACACAGTTGGTAGCTACCCAGCAACAGGCTAGGGCATCAGCTAGTGCAGGAACTTCTGAGGGGTCTGAGAGTTCAAGGGTCCGAGAGTTTATTGCTTTGAGTCCCCCAGAGTTTACGGGGACAGATCAGAGGGAGGACCCGCAGGATTTCATAGATCAGCTTCACAGGATCTTTCGTGTTATGCATGCCACGGAGAAAGAGGCAGTTGAGCTAGCAGCTTTTTGACTCCGAGATATAGCCATCCTTTGGTATGAGGGATGGGAGAGGTCCAGGGGACGTGATGCACCTCCAACTATTTGGGAGAATTTTTCAGATGCCTTCCTTGACCAGTACTTACCACGGGAGATCCGACAGGCTCGAGTCGATCAGTTTCTAGCCCTCAAGCAGGGTAATATGAGTGTTCGAGAGTATAGTCTCCGTTTTGACTCATTGGCCAGATATGCACCATCCATAGTTGCTACTATGCGGGACAAGATTCACAGGTTTATAGCAGGGTTAGCCCCAGAGTTAACCGAGGCATGTGCCACCGCTGCATTGCAGGATAGTATGGATATCTCCCGGATTCAGGCATTCGCCCAGAATATAGAAAGGGGTAGGCATCGGCAGCAGGGTACAAAAAGGGCTGAGCAAGGGCAACGTAAGAGGATGAGATTTCCCAGGTCTCAGGAGCAATATCAGGGTAGTTATAGGACCCAGTACTTCGGACGGCCACCTAGGCCTCCGCCACCTCAGTTACAGGGTTACAGGTATGACCGCTATAATCAGTCAGGACCAGGTGAGAGCTCACGGGCGTCGGGTTTGCAGCGACAGCGAGGATCTGCGCAGACATGGTCATTTCCTCCACGGTGTGACATCTGTGGTAGAGGACACTTGGGCCAATGCCGAGCAGGTTCTGATGCTTGTTATACATGTGGGCGTCCAGGGCATATGATGCGAGATTGCCCAAATAGAGATTCGGGGGGAATGGCACAACCAGCGAGTTCAGCAACAGGATCATCTATGTCCGTGCATCCTTCAGGGCGCGAGTCTCAGTCTTCGGCTGGTAGAGGTCGGGGCAGAGGTAGAGGTTCCAGTTCAAGTGGTAATCAGAACCGTATCTATGCTTTAGCGGGTCGACAGGACCAGGAGTCTTCACCAGATGTTGTGACGGGTATATTAACCATTTGCTCTCACGATGCTTATGCTTTGATAGACCCAGGATCTACTTTATCGTATATTACCCCATTTGTCGTGAGGAAGTTTGGTATAGTGCCTGAAATACTAAGTGATCCTTTTGCGGTATCTACACCGGTCGGAGAATCAATTATTGCTAGACGGGTTTACCGAGGTTGTACGGTGACAATTTGTAGTCGTCAAACCTCAGCTGACCTAGTTGAGCTAGAGATGATGGATTTTGATGCTATCATGGGCATGGACTGGTTGGCAGCTTGCTATGCCACAGTTGATTGCCGAGCAAAGGCAGCCAGATTTCATTTTCCGGGTGAGCCAGTCCTTGAATGGGTAGGTAATACACCAACACCCAGAGGTAGGTTTATTTCCTATCTGAAGGCAAGGAAAATGATCGCAAAAGGGTGCATTTATCATATTGTGCGAGTTAGAGATGCAGATGCTGAGATATCTACACTTCAGTCTATTCCCGTAGTCAAAGAGTATGCAGATGTGTTTCCAGATGAGCTTCCAGGTATTCCTCCAGAGCGAGAGATTGATTTTAGCATCGATTTGCTTCCAGGAACTCAACCAATATCCGTCCCTCCGTATAGAATGGCACCTGGCGAATTGAAGGAGCAGTTAAAAGATTTGCTGGAGAAAGGTTACATCAGGCCCAGTACCTCACCTTGGGGTGCACCAGTACTATTTGTGCGGAAGAAAGACGGCTCGCTGAGGATATGTATCAATTATAGACAGCTAAACAAGGTAACTATTAAGAATAAGTATCCACTTCCAAGGATCGATGACTTGTTTGATCAGTTGCAGGGGCTAGATGCTTTTCAAAGATAGATTTGAGGTCGGGGTACCACCAGGTCAGAGTTCGGGAAAAAGATATTCTGAAGACAGCCTTCAGGACCCGATATGGCCACTTCGAGTTCCTTGTCATGTCCTTCGGGTTGACTAATGCACCCGCTGTATTTATGGACTTGATGAATAGCCTATTCTGGCCATTTTTAGATCTATTCGTGATAGTATTTATTGATGATATTCTTGTTTATTCCCGTTCAGAGGATGAGCATGCGGACCACCTACGAGCGGTACTCCAAACCCTCCGTGATCGTAAGTTGTATGCTAAGTTTTCTAAATGTGAGTTTTGGTTGAAGTCTGTAGCATTCTTGGGGCATATTGTATCGGATGAAGGGATAAAGGTGGACACTCAGAAGATTGAGGCCGTGAAATCTTGGCCTAGACCTACCACTCCGACAGAGGTTCGTAGCTTTCTAGGCTTAGCAGGATACTATCGGAGGTTCGTAGAGGGTTTTTCTTCCCTTTCGGCACCATTGACGAAGTTGACATAGAAAGAAACTAAGTTTCAATGGACAGAGGCTTGTGAGCGGAGTTTCCAAGAGCTTAAGAACAGGTTGACCTCAGCTCCAGTTCTAACACTTCCAGAGGGTCTAGAGGGTTATGCCGTGTATTGTGATACATCAGGTGTCGGGTTAGGATGTGTCCTGATGCAACATGGGAAGGTAATTGCTATGCTTCAAGGCAGTTGAGGAAGCACAAGAGGAATTATCCGACCCACGACCTCGAGTTAGCTGCGGTTGTCCATGCACTTAAGATATGGCGGCATTATTTATATGGTGTTCATGTTGATGTATTTACTGATCATAAAAGCCTACAATATATCTTCAAGCATAAAGAGTTGAATTTGCGACAGAGGCGATGGCTTGAGTTATTGAAAGATTACGATGTTAACATTCTCTACCATCCAGGGAAAGCTAATATTGTTGCAGATGCCTTAAGTCGCCGATCTATGGGTAGCTTAGCACATGTAGAGCCCGAGAAAAGACAATTAGCTAGAGAGATTCATCAATTGGCTTCGTTGGGGGTTCGGTTAGTAGATTCTGAGGATGGTGGAGTTGTATTCCAAAACACTGCAAAATCATCCCTCATAGCTGAAGTCAAGGAAAGGCAGTACGAGGACCTAGAGTTGGTCGAGTTGAGAGAGCGAGTTCCGCAACAGAAGAAGCCATTGTTAGAGCTCAAGGGAGATGGGGTTCTCAGATACAGGGGTCGTTTGTGTGCTCCAGATGTAGCAGGGCTACGAGACAGGATTATGTCAGAGGCACATTATTCATGGTATTCCATCCATCCTGGATCGACGAAGATGTATCATGACATTAAGGATGTGTACTGGTGGAACGATATGAAGAAGAACATTGCTGAGTTTGTCGCCCAATGTACTAGTTGCCAGCAAGTGAAGGTAGAGCACCAGAAGCCCGGAGGGCTAATGCAGACTATAGAGATCCCGACATGGAAATGGGAGGCGATAAGTATGGACTTTATCATGGGTTTACCTTGTTCTAATCGTAAGTTCGATTCCATATGGGTGATAGTCGATAGGCTCACGAAATCAGCTCACTTCCTACCGGTCAGATCTATATATACAACAGAAGATTATGCAAAGTTATATATTAAGGAGATAGTGTGGCTACACGGAGTACCGGTTTCTATTATATCTGACCGTGGGGCTCAGTTTACAGCACATTTTTGGAGGTCATTTCAGAGAGGTCTAGGGACTCAGGTGAATCTCAGCACAGCTTTTCATCCACAGACTGATGGACAAGCCGAGCGCACAATTCAGACGCTCGAGGATATGTTACGAGTATGTGTGTTGGATTTTAAAAGAAGTTGGGATGAACATCTACCTCTTGTCGAGTTTGCATATAATAACAGTTACCACTCCAGTATTCAGATGGCTCCGTACGAGGCTTTGTATGGGCGTAAGTGCAGATCTCCTATAGGGTGGTTTGATGTTGGAGAATCTAGGTTACATGGGCCAGACCTGGTTCAGCAGGCCATAGAGAAAGTAAAGCTTATCCGGGAGCGACTTTTGACAGCTCAGAGTCGTTAGAAGTCATATTCTGACGTGCGGCGACGAGACTTAGAGTTCAGGATTAATGACTGGGTATTCTTAAAGGTATCACCTATGAAGGGCGTGATGAGGTTTGGCAAGAAAGGCAAGCTTAGCCCACGGTATATTGGGCCTTATAGGATCATTCGGAGAGTGGGCCAAGTAGCTTATGAGCTAGAGTTGCCCTCAGAATTGGAGTCTGTCCATCCGATTTTTCACGTATCTATGCTACGGAAGTGCATTGGCGATCCTACCCGAGTGGTGCCCACGGATGATGTACAGATTACAGAGGACTTGTCATACGAGGAAATTCCAGTTGCCATCCTAGACCGACAAATCCGCAAGCTACGAAATAAGGAGGTAGCTTCCATGAAGGTTTTATGGAGGAGCAAGAATGTAGAAGAGATGACGTGGGAATCGGAGGGAAGAAATGAAGTCTAAATACCCCCACCTATTTCAAACTGAAGATATGGTTCGAGATGGGATGCTACAACATAGCTCTATGTAGGCTAGCAGGTCATCAGGTAAGCTTTTATTTTTCACTTTCAATATTTATGATTTACGGTCGGTGAGGCAAATTGCTGCTATTTATAAAGATTGGCCATATGTGGCATGCATAGTATGTTTCTGGCTGCGTGCAGGTTGGTTTTAACCTAGTGTACGAAGGATACTCTGGCAAAAGTTTCCAAAGTCTCTAAGAGTAAACATTCGAGGATGAATGTTCCCAAGGGGGGCGTGATGTTACACCCTATATTTTTGTACGTAAAAATGCGTCGTAAGCAAACTAATGTAGGACCAAAAATGAGATAATATTTAAAAGTATATAAAGTAAGTTAATCATGTTACCTATGAGGTTACAAATATTGAAGATCATGAACAACAAGTACAAAGAGGGTTGGACAGTTCAGAAGCTAAAGCAATTGAATAAAATAATGTTTCGTCGAAAGTCGACAAGTTGGGAATGTTATAACATGTACCTTTGGGGTGAGACTAGGGTGATTAACATGATAAGGAGATTATGTTATGATTTATATTAGTCGTATGACATCCGTGTGTTATGTTTTAATGTCAAGCGAATTGTGGAACAAAAGTCGATGAAAGTCATCACAAGTTACATTCATACGTTTTACTGAAACTTTGGGTCAAATGTAACTGCAATTTTCTCACAATATAATTAGAGTTATGGGGTGTTCCACCCATCAAACTAAAGATCTATGAGTCTAATTTCCAATGCATTAAACCGTTTGTCAATATGACATCGGAGTAATGAGATATGGGCATTTTTGCGATACTGCGCAAGCTACTAGGTGACAAGTAGGTGTGTCACCTACTTGCTTAAATGAAAGCCCAAAAATGGGCCATTTCGGGTCGTCCAAAGAGGCCTTTTAAAGGCCTATTTTCTTCATATATTAGACTTAAAATAGAGCATAATAACCAGACATAAGCTCTGCAAAGAATCCTCCCAAAATTTTCCCACAAACCCTAATTGATTTTCTCTCCCTTTCAAGTTCTAATTGGAGGTAAAACCTGGAGTTTGAAGAACCAAGATAGGAGCTGAGTTATCCAACAAATAAGGTGAGTTTACTGCTCTCTTTCATCCAGTTTTTCTTCTATAAATTCATGGTAAGTCGTTCTATACTTGTGAGAACTCACGGGACGGTGATCGGAAGCCGTGAGTTCGAGTTATTCACTTGTAGCGGATTGTTTTGTGTTGCTGTTGGGCTGCGTGTTTTACTACTGTTTTGTGGAGTTTTGGAGGAGTAAGGGGGTGTAGAAACACCATATAAATGTAGGGTGGTTTGCTGGTCGTTCGTCATAACATTTTCGGGTCATTTGACACTACTACGGTGGTCGTTTTGTGTACGAAGAGATTGGGGTGTGTTGGGCTGTTTTGTAGTATTTGATAGTGTATATAGGGCTGGAAAATGATGTATATATGTTGTTATTGTTCTGTTCTTGTATTGTTGGTGTTATCTTGAATTTGGAGGAAGTAAGGATTATAGGGGAGATGCTGCCCGTTTTAATACAAAATAAGTTTGTCGTTCATTGTGCGATAGTTGTACCTTTCGTAACTTAATGATAGTATTATTATCGTTCTTGTAGATTAAGGTGCAAAGAGGTGAGTTCAACTTGGTGATTGGAAAGATTGTGATAAGGTATATTAAGGCTAAGCCTTCCTTCATTTTGGCATGATCTCGTAGCTACATGTGTTAGTAATGAGACAAAAAGAGAAGTTCATATTCATGAATTTATTCACACTATTCTAGTTTCATAAGTTACAATATTATTCCTTATCGAGACTCTATATTCAATTTTAGTATTGTCTTCTTCCAGTCAAGAGAGCAGCAAGCCTATATATACAGTATTACAGTATTTTCATTACCATCGAGCTATAATCGATGGGCAGGCCCCTATTGGGCAACCTCTGATCAGATGAAAAGTTATATACCGAGCCTACTGTGGCCGAGCGCCTATGAGCGAGCCCAGCATGGTCGAGATACATAGCCTAGTATGGCCGAGCGCCTATGAGCGAGCCTACTATGGCAGAGCAGTTATATATACCGAGCCTTATAAGGCCGTACAATTATTTTACTTACTATATTGAAGGAGTTTAGTCACTATCAGCAGGTAAGTATATCTCCAGATCATCTTTGACTCCTAGTTACTTCCAGTTATTATATTATCAGTTCAGTTTCGATTTTCAGTTATGTTATTACCTTACATACTCGGTACATTATTTCGTACTGACGTCCCTTTTCCGGGAACGCTGCATTTCATGCATGCAGGTTCAGATAGACAGACGAGTAGACCTCCTCAGTAGGTGTTTCCAGAGTTTAGCCTGATCGGTAAGCTCCACATCCTTCGGAGTTATCGGGTCTAGGTTTTTGTGTGCATCTTATGTATGTATATCTGTATATATGTTATGGGTAGGTCGGGGCCCTGTTCCGATCACAATATATCTATTAGTAGAGGCTTGTAGACATGTCCTGTTGGTTAGTACAGTATGTTGGGTTTGTAGGCCTGGTATGTATAATTTGGTGGTTTGTCAGCTGTCGTAGCTATGACGGCCTTTTCGGCCTAGCTTTATATTGATGTTTAGTTAGCGCTAGTTTCCATTCAGTTTTATATTTTGCTTAGCAAATTGTCTTGCAAGGTGGCCCCATGGCCAAAGTATGACATTATGTGTTCAGAATCCCTTAGTCACAATTTGGTACGCCAGGTTAGGTGAGGCACCGGGTGCTTGTATCGCTCCTAGGTTTGGGGCGTGACACAAATCCTGCTCACTGAGTTCGACATTGTCTATGTCACCCGTACAGCGATGAAAGCTCAAGCCTTGGCGGATCATCTAGCTGAGAACCCAGTTGATAATGAATACCAACCCCTAAGTATTTACTTTCCAGATGAGGAAGTAAATTCAGTTGAAGTAATTCCAGAAAACACCAATGCTTGGAAAATATTCTTTGATGGAGATGTAAATGCAAAAGGTGTTGGGATTGGGGCAATTTTGGTTTCGCCCAATGGTAAGCACTATTCGGCCACAACCCGACTTCGATTCTTCTGTACCAACAACACCGCTGAGTATGAAGCCTGGATTATGGGCATGAATATGGCAGTTGATTTGGATGTGGAAGAATTGTTAATCATGGGAGATTCAGATTTGATCATTCGGCATGCCCAAGGTGAATGGGAAACTCGAGATATCAAGCTTATCCCATATAGGCAACATGTGGAAGATCTTAGCAAATGATTCAAGTTCGTCGAGATCGGGTATATTCCTCGATTCCACAACGAATTAGCTGATGCATTAGCTACTTTGTCCTCAATGCTGCCGTATCCGGGCAATGTCCATATTGACCTGCTGGAAATCCAAATTCGATAAAAGCATGGTGATTTTAATACAATTGAAATCGAACCAGATGTTCAGCCATGGTATCATGATATCAAAAGGTTAATGAAAATAAAGAAATATCCCGAGCAGGCTAGTGGAGACCAAAAGACAACCATTAGAAGGCTTGCCAGCGGTTTCTTCTTGAGCGGAGAAATCTGGTACAAAAGAACTCCAGATCTGAATCTCTTGAGGTGTGTAGATGCCTTAGAAGCTGAAAAGATCATGAACGAAGTGCATTCAAAAGTATGTGGACCTCACATGAACGGATGTGTCCTTGCAAAGAAAATCCTCTGAGCAGGTTATTACTGGATGACCATGATAAATGATTGCTTCAGTTTTGTCCGGAAGTGTCATCAGTGTCAGATACATGGTGACCAGATTCATGCACCGCCTTCAGAGTTGCATCTTATGTCAGCATCTTGGCCGTTCGTTGCCTGGGGTATGGATGTCATTGGGCCAATCGAGCTAAAAGCTTCAAATGGGCACAGATTCATCTTGGTTGCCATTGATTATTTCACAAAGTGGGTTGAAGCAGTCACCTTCAAAACCGTCACCAAGAAAGCGGTGGTGGACTTCGTGCATTCCTACATTATTTGTCGTTTTGGTATTCCTAAAACTATCATTATAGACAATGATGCAAATCTGAACAGCCACTTGATGAGGGAGGTATGCGAACTATTTAAGATTACGCATCGTAATTCTACCTCTTATCGGCCCAAAGCTAATGGCGATGTTGAAGTTGCAAACAAAAATATTAAGAAGATCCTCAAGAAAATGATTTAAAGTTCTATATAGTGGCATGAAAAGCTGCCTTTCACATTATTGGGATATTGCATAACTGTGCGCACATCAGTTGGGGCTATGCCTTACTTATTGGTTTATGGCACTGAAGCCGTAATACCTGCAGAAGTTGAAATTCCCTCTCTTCGAATCATTGTTGAAGCCGAGATCGAGGATGATGAATGGATCAAGGCCCGATTGGAAAAATTAACTATGATTGATGAAAAGCGAATGGCCGCAGTTTGCCACGGGCAGTTGTACCAACAAAGAATGGCTCGTGCCTATAACAAGAAAGTGCGACCTAGGAAATTCGAAGTGGGGCAACTCATTCTGAGACGTATTCTCCCACATCATGAGGAAGCAAAAGGAAAATTTGCTCCAAATTGGAAAGGTCCGTACATTATAAGAAAACTGTTGCCGAAAGGAGCGTTGTACTTGGGAGACATTGAAGGAAATGAGCCCGAAACAACTGTCAATGCAGATGCGGTCAAGAGGTATTATGTTTGACCCTTTTTTGTTTCTTTGATCACCCTCTTTGGAACCTGGAAGTTAGTACGGAAAAGGAGAAAAAAGAAAAAGATAAAAAAAAGTTCCTCGAACCACGTTCGACTTGATTCTGAAAGGATACATAGGCAGCCTCTCTCTGGGGTTCAGTCACATCAAAAAAAAATCCAAATTCCCCCAAAAATGAAACTGGGGCAGATGTTATAATGGTTTGGCGATGGTTTTGTCTGAAAGGTTCCAAAGTTGTAATTCAGTCCAAATCCGTTTTACCCAAATCCTTTTCAAGTCCTTCCGATCAATCGGCAAAGATATTCAAAATGGGAGGATACAGTTATTCGGATCTGATACAACAAAATGAGAGAAACAAAATAAGAGAGTCTTATTGGTGAAAACCTCACGAGCACCATAAGGCGATGGTAAGTAGTGAAATTCGAAAATGAGAGTCTTGTTAGTGAAAACTCACAAAGAGCACTATAAGGCGATGGTGAGAAGAGAAATGAGAGAGGCCAGCTCGTGAAAACCCGCAAAGGGCTCCACTGATCGAAAAGAGGATCCTCACAGTCACTGGCATCGACACAGTCCTGGGAAAAGTTTCTCAGTTTCAAAGCAAGAGTTGTGATGAATTTCTGAGAGTTGGACAGCTTACATAGATGAGGCATCTAGTCCAAGAGGCATGTCATGTTCATTGAAGTCTGTATACACTCCAGATAAGTCCTTCTTTCTTTTTCCCGAAAGGGATACCTCTTGTCTAAATTCATTTGTCCATTCCATTGTTTGCTTTTCTTTGAATCCTTTTCGGTTTAACTCTGTTCCGAAACTAAGACAAAGAAGGGAAGGCTGGACTGATTTACAGGGTTCTCACCTGATACAAGCCAATATGCAAAAGAAAAGGCACCCAATCTTGGCAGGGGCATCAAGTTGACTCCAACTGGCCATGTAGGCCGATGTTTCGAAATCAAAAACTATTGAAAGAGGAAATTCAAAGTCAAATGCCCACAAGGGCAAAATAAAAGTTGAAAAGGTTAAGTCCCACGTGACTAACCATCATGGCAAAGTTCGAAAAAGCCATAGGTTCTCCGAGGTTAGAAATGCAATCGATATTCAGGAAACAACCAGTTGCAACTGAAAGGACCGAGACCAAGTGATTGAAACAATCAAGGCCACAAAACCAACCACCGTTTCAAACTGACAAATTATTCTTTGTTTGAAAAAAAAATAGGGAAATAGATGCAATCCAAAAGTAACCTTGCAAGAAGCAAGTGCAACCAAAATGAAATTACGCAAAGGCTAGAAACAGTTTTGTGGCAACTACTGCAAAAGGGAAGTCTTCTCCAAACTCTTTCCCGCATTTTACTCATTATATTAAAAAATATATGAAATTAAAAAGAAATAAAAAAAATCATGGTAGTATATGGTCACCAATCCCTAGCTGCGTTTTCCAACATAGGGTCTTCACTCCCTAGTATGCTTTTCCAACATAGGGTCTCCACTCCCTAGTTGATGTTTTTAGACATAGGGTCACCACTCCCTAGTCATTTTTCAACATAGGGTCTCCACTCCCTAGTTGATTTTATTTTAGACATAGGGTCTCCACTTCCTAGTCTCTTTTCCAACATAGGGTCTCCACTCCCTAGTTGATGTTTTTAGACATAGGGTCTCCACTCCCTAGTCTCTTTTCCAACATAGGGTCTCCACTCCCTAGTTGATGATTTTCCAACATAGGGTCTCCACTCCCTAGTTGATGATTTTTAGACATAGGGTCTCCACTCCCTAGTTGATGATTTTTAGACATAGGGTCTCCACTCCCTAGTTTCTTTTCCAACATACGGTCTCCACTCCCTAGTTGATGTTTTTAGACATAGGGTCTCCACTCCCTAGTCGCTTTTGCAACATAGGGTCTCCACTCCCTAGTTGATGTTATTTTAGACATAGGGTCTCCACTCCCTAGTCTCTTTTCCAACATAGGGTCTCCACTCCCTAGTTGATTTTATTTTTGACATAGGGTCTCCACTCCCTAATCTCTTTTTCCAACATAGGGTCTCCACTCTCTAGTTGATTTTATTTTAGACATAGGGTCTCCACTCCCTAGTCGCCTTTTCCAACATAGGGTCTCTACTCCCTAGTTGATTTTATTTTAGACATAGGGTCTTTACTCCCTAGTCTCTTTTCCAACATAGGGTCTCCACTCCCTAGTTGATGTTTTTAGACATAGGGTCTCCACTCCCTAGTCTGCTTTTCCAATATAGGGTCTCCACTCCCTAGTTGATGTTTTTAGACATAGGGTCTCCACTCCCTAGTCTGCTTTTCCAACATAGGGTCTTCACTCCCTAGTTGATGTTTTTAGACATAGGGTCTTCACTCCCTAGTCGCTTTTCCAACATAGGGTCTCCACTCCCTAGTTGAAGTTATTTTGGACATAGGGTCTCCACTCCCTAGTCTCTTTTCCAACATATGGGCTCCACTCCCTAGTTGATGATTTTTAGACATAGGGTCTCCACTGCCTAGTCGCTTTTCCAACATAGGGTCTCGACTCTCTAGTTGATGATTTTTAGACATAGGGTCTCCAATCCCTAGTTAATTTTCCAACATAGGGTCTCCACTCCCTAGTTGATTTTATTTTTAGACATAGGGTCTCCACTCCTTAGTCGCCTTTTCCAACATAAGGTCTCCACTCCCTAGTTGATTTTATTTTAGACATAGGGAATCCACTCCCTAGTCACTTTTCCAACATAGGGTATCCACTCCCTAGTTGATTGATATTTTAGACATAGGGTCTCCACTCCCTAGTCTCTTTTCCAACATAGGGTCTACACTCCCTAGTTGATGATTTTCCAACATAGGGTATCCACTCTCTAGTTGATGATATTTTAGACATAGGGTCTCCACTCGCTAGTCTCTTTTCAAACATAGGGTCTCAACTCCCTAGTTGATGATTTTCCAACATAGGGTCTCCACTCCCTAGTTGATGATTTTTAGACATAGGGTCTCCACTCCCTAGTTTCTTTTCCAACATAGGCTCTCTACTCTCTAGTTGATATTTTTAGACATAGGGTCTCCACTCCCTAGTCGCTTTTGCAACATAGGGTCTCCACTCCCTAGTCGCTTTTTCCAACATAGGGTCTTCACTCCCTAGTTGATTTGATCTTAAATGTAGGGTACACCATTCCCCGATATCTTTGCCAATATAGGGTATCCCATTCCCTGGCTATATTTTTCCAACATAAGGTACACCAATCCTTAGTTGAGACATCCTTTTGACAATGAAAGAACACCATCCAAAAAAATGATATTTTCAGGGTACACCACTCCCAACCTTTTATTGCTTTCAATAAAGAAGTAGTTTAGAATTTTGTTACAATAACGCACAAAATTTTCCTAGTGCAAACTGTGGCAGAAAAATTTCGTTCGATTATTTGTTTTGGTGTCTAAGTAGGTTTTACCTCGAGGCACAGGGTTCGAGATGACCAAAAGAAGAAGTCTCAATTCAGAATAAAAGAAAAGAAAAAAATAAGTGAATCCAAAATGCAAAAGCAATTGAAAAGATGTGGAATGCTAAGACATGACTGAAGCCACGAGCATTGGAGTCCCGTTTTGATTAGAAGAAGCTATAGAACAATGAACTAGGACCTACAGCTAGCGAGCATCAAGGTTTAGATCAGAGTCTGCATGAAGAACCAGTCAAGACTCAAGATCAAGTTTTTGAAGACTCATAAATAGGAATCTTATAACTCATAATTGATAGGCTTGTTTAGTTTCTTTTTTATTTTGATATAATAGCAGGATCGCGGACCGGAGCCTCCACAGAACCACTCGACTCCTCGTGACCTGATTCACCTATAACCCGAGATATGTAGGTTGTCCAAAACCAGGACTCGGTTGCACCCTATCTTTTATTTCTTTTCCTTTTGAATAATGGTTTGGTCAAAAGTTTAGTCACGTGGCTCACCTAGTCTTTGCCTGAAAACTCTTCATGTTTCCAAGCAAAGAGGGGCAGCTGTGAGCACCTAAATTTTGATAGAAATTAAAAATTAATAATTAATATTTTAAAAGGTCAATTATTACTATTAGTATTATTTTTATTATTATTTTTATCTTTATTTTTAAATAAAATGAATTAAAAACCGAAAATTAATTATTGTTATTATTTTTTATTTTTTTAAAACAAATTTCGGATGGGAATTAAGAAATAGGAAAAGTAGAAATATAAAATTAAAAAGTAAAAGTAAAAAAAGGTGGAAATTATTTAATAAAAAAGTAAAAGAAAGTAAAAAATTAAAACAATGTGGAAATTAAAAAAAAAGTTGGAATTAAAAAATAAAAGTAAGGGTAGCGGAAAAAAAAAGAAAGAAAAGTAAAATAAGTGGGAAATAAAAAAAGAAAAGTATAAAAGTGAGAATTTAAATATAATAAAAGTAAAAAGAGTAAGAAATTAAAAAATAAAAGTAAAGGAAAGTGGGGAATTTTTTTTTTTTAAATAAGAAAAATGGGAAGTGGAAATTCTTTTTAATTAAAAATAAACAAATAAATAAAAAATAAAAAAAATAAAATTCTGAAAATTCCGAAAAAAATTTCTATAAATAGAAGAGAAATGTGAGGAAAATAAAAAGGAGAGAAAGAGACAAAAAATAGGGAGGAAGGAATTGAGAGAAATTTATTTTCTTCTTGGAAATTTCTTCTCGTGTCATTCTTTCTTCGTCTTTCTTTCAAACAAATCCAGCAAAATCATCCTCCAAAAAATAGCCTTAAACCTAGCAAAAAACAAGCCACTAAATTACCGATCTTGCAAGGTCGATCGGGGTTGCGAGTCGCGATTTGTTGTTCGAGGTTTCGTGGCCGGTGAAAGCTCCAGTCAGCACTCATCGAATTTTTTAGCGCTCTTGTAATTTCATCTCTGTTAATTTATATCAAAGGTCCGTTATTTTCCTTTCTTCACTGATTATAATTGTCCATTTACCTTCTTCTCTATTGACTATTGGTGTGATTATTGGGTATCATGAAATAGTAGTTCACTCTATTGATATTTGGATCATTTGAATCTGATTGTTTCCTTGTTTATATGTTTATTGGACCATGATGTTAATTTTAAAGTTGCAAAGTTTTGTTTTGAGTTGATTTAACCGGATAAAGGGTCTATTGAATCACTGTAATTTGGCTTGTTTCATGAGATTGTGGTGTCATTAGTTTTGTTTAAAAAATGTACAGAATATGGGATAATGTGTTAGATAATTTGCTTGGGCCACGATTTGTTTCTAAGGAAATTGTTCTTTTTGGGTTGTTGGAGAAGAAAAGATTTTGGGCCAAAATATTTAGTCTCATTAGACCCAAAGTAATAAATAATATAGCTGGCCCATCTTTCTCTAAACTAGCCCACTTTTCTATAAATAATAAATCCAATTCTTTCACAAATAATTACATACCTCATGACCTTACAATGATCTCAAAATTAGTAATTGAATAATATTCGAACATCATAGCTTGCTTTAGGCGCGATTAATAATAAATCATCGTGATTGTGGGTACGATTCCCGTGGCATGGTCACAATACGTAATTCCCAATTCGAGTGTGCGTTTCACGTGACTCGACCACAACTTCAAACAATAATAAATAAAATTAAACACATTGTAGATTGCAGGTGCGTTTCACATGACGCGATTTGCGATGTGTATAAACAACGAGTGTATGACAACGTAACTCGTCTCATATTAATTCCATAAAAGTTTAAAATGCAGTAATGTAATAAAAGCGGTAAAAGGAATAAAAATGCACATATAGGTTTAAAACATGTATTAAATCAGATAACTAGGCCAATTATTAATAGTTGAGCGACCGTGCTAAAATCACGAAACTCGGGAGTGCCTCAAACCTTTTCTCGGGTTAACAGAATTTCTTACCCGGTCTTTTGTGTTCGCAGACCATAAATAAGAGTCAATTTTTCTCGATTTGGGATTCTAAAATAAATCGGTGACTTGGGACACCATAAATTATTCCAAGTGGCGACTCTGAATAAATAAATAATCCCAATTCGAATAATGTCACTTAAATTGGAAAAACTCCCTATCCCCTATCCCCTCGGAAAAAAAGAGGTGTGACAGCAGGTATGCCAGGTTTACCGCAGTTAGAGTGGAGAGGTACCTTAGAGTATACTCCCACTAGAGTTATTTCATTTCTTAAAGCTCAACGAATGGTTGAGAAGGGGTGTGACGCGTATTTAGCTTATGTGAGAGAAGTCAGTATTGATACCCCTACAGTGGAGTCAGTTCCAGTAATGAGGGACTTTCCAGATATGTTTCTAGCTGATCTTCCGGGCATGCCGCTCGACAGAGATATTGATTTTGGCATTGATTTGTTGCCGAGCACTCAGCCCATCTCTATTCCTCCATATCGTATGGCTCCTCCTGAATTGAAGGAGTTGAAAGAGCAGTTACAAGAATTTCTTGATAAAGGCTTCATTCGGCCCAGTGTGTCACCTTGGGGTGCCCATGTCTTATTTGTGAAGAAGAAGGATGGTTCTATGCGGATGTGTATTAATTACCGCCAGTTGAACAAAGTCACAGTGAAGAACATGTATCCATTGCCTCGTATTGATGACTTGTATGATCAGTTACAATGTGCCAGAGTGTTTTCCAAGATTGACTTACGTTCAGGTTATCATCAGTTGAAGATTCGGGAGCCGGATATCCCGAAGACTGCTTTCAGGACCAGATATGGTCACTATGAGTTTCTTGTGATGTCTTTTGGGCTGACCAATGCCCCAACAGCTTTTATGCACTTGATGCACAGTGTTTTTCAGCCCTATCTTGACTCATTCGTCATTGTGTTTATTGATGACATTCTGGTATACTCCCGGAGTCGGGAGGATCATGAGCAACACCTGAGGACTGCACTTCAGACCTTGAGAAAAAAGAAGTTATATGCAAAATTTTCAAAGTGTGAGTTTTAGTTAGACTCAATGGCATTCTTAGGTCATATATTATCGAGTGAGGGGATCCAGGTGGATCCGAAGAAGATTGAAGCAGTGCAGAGTTGGCCCAGACCGTCCTCAGCTATAGAAATCTAAAGTTTCCTTGGTTTGGAGGGGTATTACTGTCGCTTTGTAGAGGGATTCTCATCTATTGCAGAACCTATGACCATGCTGACCCAGAAGGGTGCTCCGTTCAGGTAGACAGAGGAATGTGAGGAGAGCTTTCAGAAGCTCAAGACAACTTTGACTATAGCCCCAGTATTGGTATTACCTATAGGTTCGGGGTCTTATACTGTATATTGTGATGCATCGCGTATTGGTCTCGACGCAGTGTTGATGCAGGACGGTAGGGTGATTGTCTGCGCATCCAGACAGTTGAAGGTGCACGAAAAGAACTAGATTGTCCACGACCTTGAGTTAGCAGCTATTGTTCATGCCTAGAAGATATGGTGGCATTATGTATACGGTGTTCCTAGTGAGATTTACACCAATCATCGGAGTTTGCAGCATCTGTTTAAACAAAAAGATCTTAACTTATGTCAGCAGAGGTGGTTGGAGCTACTTAGGGATTATGATATCACTATTTTATACCACCCTAGGAAGGCCAATGTGGTGGCCGATGCTTTGAGTTGCCGGGCAGAGAGTTTGGGGAGTTTAGTATATCTACCAGTAGCAGAGTGGCCATTAGCGTTGGATGTTCAGGCCTTAGCCAGTCAGTTTGTGAGATTGGATATTTCTGAAACGAATCGAGTATTGGCTTGTGTGGTCTCTCGGTCTTCTCTTTATGATCGTATCAGGGAGCGTCAGTATGATGACCCCCATTTGCTTGTCCTTAAGGACACAGTCCAGCACAGTGATGCTAAGGAGGTTACTATTAGAGATGATGGTGCATTGAGGATGCAGGGCAAGCTATGTATACCCAATGTAGATGGTCTGCATGAGTTGATTCTTCAGGAGGCTCACAGTTCACGGTACTCTATTCATCTGGGTGCCGCAAAGACGTATCAGGACTTGAAACAGAATTACTAGTGGAGGAGAATAAATAAGAACATAGTAGAGTATGTGTCTCGATGTCTGAATTGCCAGCAGGTAAAATATGAGCATCAACGACCAGGTGGATTGCTTCAGAGGTTAGAAATTCCAGAGTGGAAATGGGAGCGGATCACAATGGATTTCGTGGTTGGACTCCCACGGACTCAGCGGAGGTTTGATGCAGTTTGGGTGATTGTGGATAGGGTGACCAAGTCGGCACATTTTATTCCTATGATGACTACCTATTCTTCCGAGCAACTAGCTCGAATCTTCATCTGTAAGATCGTCAGGCTTCATGGCGTACCGGTATCTATTATCTCTGACCGGGGTACGCGGTTTACATCACGGTTCTGGATAGCTGTGCAACATGAGTTGGGTACTCAGGTTGAGTTGAGCACAACATTTAACCCTCAGACGGAAGGGCAGTCCGAGCGTACTATTTAGATATTAGAGGATATGCTCTGTACGTGTGTGATAGATTTTGGGGGTGCTTGGGACCAGTTCTTGCCACTTGCGGAGTTTGCTTACAACAATAGTTATCAGTTCGGCATTCAGATGGCACTGTATGAGGCTTTGTACGGTAGGCGGTGTCGGTCCCCAGTGGGTTGGTTCAAGTCCGGTGAGGCCAGATTATTGGGTACAGACTTGGTTCAGGATTCCTTGGAGAAGGTTAAGGTGATTCAGGATAGACCAGAAAAGATGATGGTGCATTCATAGTTGGTGAGCGAGTCTTGCTCCAAGTTTTGCCTATGAAGGGCGTTATGGGGTTTGGAAAGAAGGGCAATCTGAGCCCAAGGTTCATTTGTCCATTTGAGGTGTGGTATCTACTTGGGGAGGTTGCTTATGAGCTTGCCTTGCCTCCTAGTCTAGCAGGACTTCATCCAGTATTCCACGTCTCTATGCTCCGGAAGTATCACGACGATCCGTCTCATGTGTTGGATTTCAGCTCAGTTCAATTGGACAAGGATCTAACCTATGTTGAGGAGTCAATGGCTATGTTAGACAAGCAGGTCAGAAAGCTAAGATCAAAGAACATTGCTTCCGTGAAAGTTCAATGGAGGGGACAGCCGGTCGGGGAAGCGACTTGGGAGGACGAGCAGGATATGCGCAGCCAGTACCCTCATCTTTTCACAGTTTCAGGTATGTCTTTATACTCGTTCGAGGACGAATGATTGTTTTAACAGGGGGAGGATGTAACGACCCGGCCGGTCATTTTGAGAATTAGAGCCCCGATCCCCTAATATCTGCTTTCCCCACATTTGTTTCTACTTTTATGATTTTGCCGGAGTGATTGATTATGGAATTCGGGGAGTTTTGGGACACTTAGTCCCTAGTTGTGAGTTTAAGCCTTAGTAATTGGATCGTAGTCGAAACAGTGTGAAGACGGATCCGGAATAGAATTTTGTTGACTTTGTTAGATCCGTTGAATGATTTTGAGCTTAGGAGCGCGTCCGGAATATGTTTTGGAGGTCTGTAGTAGATTTAGGCTTGAATTGGCGAAAGTTAGATTTTCGGCGATTTCGACCAATAGTGGAAATTTTGATATCGAGCTCGGAATGGATTTCCGAAAGTGGATGTAGGTTCGTAGTGTCATTTGTGACCTGTGTGTAAATTTTGAGGTAATTCGGACTAGATTTGACGTGGTTCAGCATCATTTGTAGAATTTAGAAAATTCTAAGTTCTTAGGCTTGAATCCGTGCATAATTCATGATTTTTGGTGTTATTCGATGTGGTTTGAAGGATCGACTAAGTTTGTATGGTGTTATAGGATTGGTTGGTAGGTTTGGTTGAGGTCCCGGAGGCCTCGGGTGTGTTTCAGATGCTTAACGGAATGAAATTGGACTTAGGCAAATCTGGTGCTTTTGCTGGTTCAGCTGTAATCCCACCTGCGCAAGGCGGCCAGCAGGTGCGAGCCCGCAGGTCCAAGCAAATTGGCGCAGAAGAGGGAAAATGGAGGATTTCTAGGGGTCGCAGGTGAGAGGTGATTTACGCATCTACGATGCCCGCAGATGCGTTAGGGGTCTTCACAGGTGCGCATGCGCAGATGCGACCCTTTCATCGCAGGTGCAAAGGCAGAGGGGGAAAGTGAATTGTGCAGATGCGCACAATTTCCGCACAAGCGCACCCGCAGGTGCGAGCCCAGGTTCCGTAGGTGCGAAAATACTTGGGCAGTGGTTAAAACCGAAGGGCACCGTGATTTTTGTCATTTTTTACTTTGCAAACTCGGTTTAGGGCGATTTGTGAGAGCAGTTTCGAGGCATTTCTTGAGGTAAGTCCCTTGTGCTTATATTTTCCCACCTAGTTAGTGAGTATTTAAGGTGGAAATTGAAAGTTTGAGACTAGGTATTTGGAAGTTTGATTTGTGGATTTGGAGGACCATTTGGTATCGAAATTTAGTAATTTTGGTATATTTATACTCGTGGTGGAATGGGCATTCCTATTTTATAACTTTTACCCGATTCTGAGACGTGGGCCCCATGGGTAACTTTTGAGTTAATTTCAGGATTTTGTTAAAGTGTTGATTTCATTAATTAGATGAGTTTATTATTGTAGTATTTATGATATGTAATTTCTTTTGGATAGATTTGGTCCATTCGGAGTCGGATATTCGTGGGAAAGACATTGTGACCGATTGATTGAGCTCGGTTCGAGGTAAGTGGCTTGTCTAACTTTGTGTGAGGGAAATCCTCTTAAGATTTGGAACTATGGTGCTATGTGAGCGCCGTGTACGTGAGGTGACGAGTACGTACACGGGCTAGTTGTGGAAAATCCGATTTTCTTACTGAGCAGCAACATGTTTTCCTGTTATTTTGAGTCATACCATTTTAATGAGTACTAATCTATTTTCATTTCTTAATTGAGTTATTCCAATATGTGTAGCTATCATGTTTAGTCGAATACAACATGTCTATGTGTCTTAATTGTTTATGTGAATTATGTGCAGCATGCTTAATGAATTTCTCGCTTCTTCTGTGACTGGTACTTAGACTAAATTGTAAGAATTTCGTGATGTAGTTGTATTTCTATCATTCGCGCTGCATATTTACTTGGGGACTACGAAACGGTATTCTGGGAGATCCCCTTGTACTGCATATTTACTTTGGGACTACGTAACGGTATTCCGGAAAATCCCCCTGCACATTTATTTTGGGACTATGAAACGGTATTCCGGGAGATTTTCCTGCACATTTATTTTGGGACTACGGAACGGTATTCCGGGAGATCCCCTTGGACATTTATTTTGGGACTACGAAACGGTATTCCGGGAGATCCCCCTACACATTACGTTTGGGACTACGGGACGGTATCTCGGGAGATCCCCTGTTGTGTTTCTGTGTACTAAGCTGTTACCTTCTATGATTTCATTGTTGTTAAATTTCAGACTTTAGTTTATTGCAGTATTACACTCTATATTGTTTTATTACATATTTACCAGTAGGGCTTTGACCTGACCTCGTCACTACTCGACCGAGATTAGGCTTGGCACTTACTAGGTACCTATTGTGGTATACTCATGCTACTTTCTGCACATATTTTTCGTGTGCAGATCCAGGTGTACCTTATCAGTTGTACTATCAGTGAGCCGGGATAGCTTTGGAGACTTCAAGGTATATCTGCTGCGTCCGCAGACCTCGGAGTCCCCTTCTACTCTTTCTCATGTCCATTATCTTCTGTATTTTTCCTTGTTAGACTCTGATGTATAGAGACACTAGATTTTTCTTTCTGTAGTTTGTGATTCACGATGTTCCGGGTTTTTGGATTTGTTGTGTATTTTTGAATAATTGATTAAATTCATATTTTTATTTCATTATTCCGCAGAATGTTAGGCTTACCTAGTTGTAGAGACTAGGTGTCGTCACGGCGTCACATGGAGGGAAAATTGGGTCGTGACAATTAGTTATACATATGTTGAAAAAATATACCAAACAAGGTATTAGTAATGCACAAAGTTAATGCTTGCATTATTTTTTCTAATACCTCCTACCAAACGACCCCTTAATTTATTACTTAAAACTCCAGTCTATTATATTTGTGTGTAGGTGTTATGTTCTGATGATTTACTGTAACATGGGTTGGTCCACATATTTACTTCTCAACAGGCCAAAAGTTTTTTTTTTCTAACTTGAAGTGTTTGGCCAAGTTTTTTTGGGGAAAAAAGTGCCTTTGAGAAGAAGCAGAAGCAGTTTCTGAGAAACAGAAAAAAAAATAGTTTCTTCCCAAAAACAGAAGCAGAAGCAGTTTTGATTTTTCTTCTTACTAAAAATACCCTTAACAAAATATAGTATATACCAAAATAACCGTTAAACCTAATACTTAGGATATTAATGTATAAATATTTCTTATTATTTTTAGGATAACTTTCTAATATATAGTGACTTTAGGGGTGAATGCTTTTATATTTGTTGAATGATTTTTAATATATTTAACTTATATTAAAAGAATTAAGTACTTTTAAATTTTATTTTAATATTTTACTTAAATAAAATGAAAAAAATTAATTAATTCATGTAATAACAATTTTTTAAGATTATTTATTTACTTATAATATTAAATATTAAGTAAATCTATTCATATCCTTATTCGTAATTTGATACTTAAAAGCATTTTTTGAAAAGCTTGGCCAAACACAAATTATTGCTCAAAAGTATTTTTCACAATGAATAGCCAAACACAAACTGTTTCTCTCCAAAAGTATTTTTTCAAAAGCACTTTTGAAAAAGGTATTTTGCAAAATAAGCTGATTTTTCAGCTTGGCCAAACATGTTATTAAACCCAATGCCCCTCCTCCATTTTTCTACGTAGTGCCTTAACATCAAACTTTAATAAGTGGTTTGAAAATTATTAACCGGATGTTGACTTATGTGTAAACGATCCCAGAATAGAGTTTTGATGATTCCAATAGCTCCGTATGATAATTGTTGACATAGGAGTGTGTCCGAAAAATTATTTGGAAGTCTGTAGTTAAATTAGGCTTCAAATGGATAAAATAGAAATTTAAGCTTGGAAGTTTGACGGGTGAGTTGACTTTTTGATATCAGTGTCGGAATCCAGTTCTGAATATTTTCATAGGTCCGTAATGTCATTTATGACTTGTGTGCAAAATTTGAGGTCAATCGGACTTGATTTGATAGGTTTCGGCATCAAATGTAGAACTTGGAATTTTTAAGTTTCATTAAGCTTGAATTGGAGCATGATTCGTGGTTTTAGCGTTGTCTGAGGTGATTTAAGGTTTTGACTAAGTTCGTATGATGTTTTAGGACTTGTTGGTATAATTGTTGAGGTCCTAGGGGACGGGTGAATTTCAGATGGTTAACGGATCATATTTGAACTTAGAACAATTGAAACTTGCTACTGCCTATTGATGCAATCGCACCTGTGGAATTTAGCTCGAAGGTGCGAGCTCGCAGAAGTGAGCCTGGCATCACAAAAGTGGATGGTCCGCAGAAGCGACGCAATGGTCACAGATGCGGCCTGGGCTATGGGGGCCTTGGACCGCAGAAGCGGATGCTTCATCGCAGAAGCGGACTCTTTGTGAGCAGAAGCAAGAGTTTTACCGCAAATGCTGTCAAGATCCAAAACTCTAATCTGTCGTGATGACACTTATCAATGGTACTAGGCAAGCCGATTTTTCAAAATACTTCAAATGTTTCACAAATAAACCAAAAAATCTTGATATGACAGAGTTTTCATAAAACAGGAGTTAAACTCAAAAATACAACGCGGAAAAATAACCCCAAGTAATGAGCATCTAAACAACCAGTCTAAGAAACTATATCTACAAGAGTATGTGTCTAAATGCCAATACAGAAAAGAAAGATAACAAGAAATGAGAGACAAGGACTGCGAACGCCGATAGTAACCTCGTGAACCTTCGATACTCAACCACGCACGAGATCAACGTCCATGACCGGGTACACCTAGATCTGCACATGAAGTGTAGGGTATAGCGTGAGTACAATCAACTCAGTAAGTACAAAAAATTAATAAGGAACTTAGAAGGTAGTGACCAACTATACAAATACAGTTTATTTCAGTAATTTCAGCAATGAAAGTAGACATGTTACAATTCTAGAAATTTAAGTCAAGGCAGTTACATATTGCCAAGTTCAGGTAATATCGGATACAATATTTTCAAGAAGTTTCAGAACAATGACATAAATCATCTAAGTGTAGCAAGAAATGAAACAAGTGTAACCTCTCAGGGCAACAGTCCCTCAGGCTCTCTCTCAATAGCTTAACACTCGGCTCTCAATCCTCAATACTCACACTCAATAGGTACTTGTGCTCACTAGGGTGTACAGACTCCGAAGGGGCTCCTTCAGCCCAAGCGCTATATCGTTGTGGCGTGCAGCGCGATCCAATCATATAAGTATCCATAAGGCTTGTTGTAGCATGCAACCCGATCCATAGTCCATAAATATCCATAAGGCTCGTTGCGACGTGCAACCCGATCCATATACATTCAGCCCTAAGGATCGTCGCGGTGTGTAACTCGATCCATATACACTCACATAACTCACAGCTCGACACTCATGCCCTATCTTAGTCTCTAACCTCTTCAGCCTCTCGGGCCCTCATAAATCATACAAATCAGCCTAAAAGAGATAATAACAAGTATCAACAAGAAAACAAGAGGAAATAGAGATATGACACACAAGTAAAACTGTGACCGAATATAAGACAACAAATAGTAGCTAATTTAACAAGAACCCAACCATTGAGGGTCCCAACAATGATATCTTATGGCCTAAGCATGGTTTCTAACATGAATGACAGTCAAATTTCTAGAAGACAAAGGGAACATGTAATTAACAATATGTTATTCGACTTTATAGTCTCATGGGATGGACCAAGTCACAATCCACCATGGTGCATACCCACACGCCTGTTACCTAGCATGTGCGTCACCTCCAAAATAATCACATCATACCAAAATCCAGGGTTTCATATCCTCACGACCAGATTTAAAACCGTTACTTACCTCAAACAACGCAAAATCCTACTCCGAAATGTCTTTGCCCCTTGAATCAATTTCCAAACGCCCTGAATCTAGCCATAAGAAGTTATATATAATTAATATAGGCTAAATGAATCAATTCCTTAAGAAATACACGAAATTATAAGCCAAAATACGAAATAGGCTCAAATCGGTCCCCGGGCACACGTCTTCAAATCCAACAAAAGTCACAAAATATGAACACCCATTCACTCACGAGCTCATTCGTACTAAAATTATCCAAATCCGATATCAAAATCCCAATCAAAACTCAAACACTTATTTGAAGAACCTTCCAACGTTTTCCCAGATTTCTCAACCAAATTCCTTAATTAAATGATGAATTCAACTATAGATTAGTGGAATATAACCATAAACGAGTTAAGAATCATTACCCCAAAGTTCTCTCTAAAAAATCCTTGAATTATCGCCTCAATCCGAGCTCTCAAAGACCCAAAAATGAAAATGAGATCAAGCCATCGATATTTCAAAATTTTCCCTTTTCTGCCTAGCTATCTCGCACCTGCGGACCTCTAGTCGCACCTGCGGAAATTCCATCGCAGGTGCGGAAATGGCTTAAGGTGACTGGGACCGCTTCTGCGATCATGTGGTCGCACATGCATGTGCGCACCTCTAGACAATGGTCTGCTTCTGCGTTCTCCCCCTCTAGCTCACTCTCCACATCTTTGGAACTTCAAGCGCATATTCGGGCTCGCAGATGCAGAAATTCCCTCACACCTGCAACCCCTGTCCATCTCCTCAACCCCGCTTCTGCGCTTGGCCTAACGCACGTTCGTGTCCACACTTGCGGCAACCCACCGCAGGTGCGATTACACCAGAAGCTTGAAAGCTTCACCAATTACACAAGTTCAAATTTCGATCCGTGAAGCATTAGAAACTCACCCGAGCCCCAGGGACCTCAACCAAACATACCAACCAGTCCTATAACACCGTACAAACTTAGTCGAGTCCTCAAATCACATCAAACAATACTAAAAACACGAATCACCCTCCAATACAACTTAATGAACTTTGAAACTTCAAACTTCTACAACTGATGTTGAACCATACCAAACCACGTATGATTGATCTCAATATTTGCGCACAAGTCATATTCAACATTATGGACCTACTCCGAATTCCGGAATCGGAATACGACCCCGATATAAAAAAGTCCACTTCCGGTCAAAATCTCCAAAAATTCGAGTTTTGCCATTTCAAGCCTAAATCAGTTACAGACCTCGAATTCACAGTCCGGACACGCTCTGAAGTCTAAAATTACCGAACGGAGCTAACGGAACTGACGTAACTCCATTCCGAAGTCGTCTTCACACAATTCTGACTACGGTCAAAATCCTGAGACTTAAGCTTCCATTTTAGGGACTAAGTATCCCAAATCACTCCGAAACCACAACAAAACTTCTCGGCAAGTCACATAAGCAGAAAAAGATATGGGGGAAACAGTAAATAGGGGATCAGGACTAATACACTCAAAATGACCGGTCGGGTCATTACATCCTCCCCCTCTTAAAACAATTGTTCTTCCTCGAACGAGCATATAGACATACCTGAAGTGGTGAAAAGATGAGGATAACGACTGCACATATCATGCTCGGTCTCCCAAGTCTCCTCCTCGACCCCTCCACTGAACCTTCATGGAAGCAATGTTCTTTGACCTTAGCTTTCTGACCAGCATGTCCAAAATAGCCATTGGCTCCTCAACATATGATAGATCCTTGTCCAACTGGATTGAGCTGAAATCTAACACGTGAGACGGATTGTCGTGATAATTCTGAAGCATAGAAATATGGAATACTGGATGAACTCCTACTAGACTAGGAGGCAAGGCAATCTCATAACCAACTTCCCAAACACGTCGCAATACCTCAAATGGGCCGATAAACCTCGGGCTCAGCTTGCCCTTCTTTATTAACCTCATAACACCCTTCATGGGTGACACTCGTAGCAAGACACGCTCTCCAATCATGAATGTGACATCACTAACCTTCCGATCCGCACAACTCTTTTGTCTGGACTGGGTTGTGCGTAGTCTATCCTGAATCACCCTAACCTTCTCCAGAGCATCCTGAACAAGTCTGTACCCAATAATCTAGCCTCTCCCGGCTCGAACCAACCCACTGAAGACCTATACCGCCTACTATACAGAGCCTCTTACGGTGCCATCTGGATGATTGATTGTTAACTGTTTTGTAGGCAAACTCCGCTAGTGGCAAGAACTGATCCCAAGAACCCCCAAACTCCATCACACACGCATGGAGCATATCCTCTAATATTTGTATAGTGCGCTCCGATTGTTTGTCCGTCTGAGGGTGAAATATTGTGCTCAACTCCACTCGAGTACCGAACTTATGCTGCACGGCCTTCCGAAACCATGATGTAAATTGCGTAACCCGGTCAGAGATGATAGATACCGGTACGCCATGAAGCCTGACGATCTCACGGATATACACTCGAGCCAGCTACTCAGAAGAATAGGTAGTCATCATATGAATGAAATGAGCTGACTTGGTCAGCCTATCCACAATCACCCAAACTGCATCAAACCTTCATTGAGTCTGTGGGAGTCCAACAACGAAATCCATAGTGATCCTCTCCCACTTTTACTCTGGAATCTCTAACTTCTGAAGCAACCCACCTGGTCGTTGATGCTCATACTTCACCTGGTGGCAATTTTGGCACCAAGCTACATACTCCACTATGTCCTTCTTCATTCTACTCCACCAGTAATGTTTTCTCAGGTCCTGATATATCTTTGCGGCACCCAGATGAAAATAATACTACGAACTGTGAACCTCCTAGAGAATCAGCTCATGCAAACCATCTACATTAGGCACACATAGCCTGCCATGCATCCTCAATGCACCAGCATTACCAATATTGACCTTCTTAGCATCACCGTGCTGGACCGTGTCCTTAAGGACAAGAAGATGGGGGTCATCATACTGACGCTCCCTGATATGATCATAAAGAGAAGACCGAGAGACCACACAAGCCAATACTCGACTCAGCTCAGAAATATCCAATCTAACAAACTGGCTAGCTAAGGCCTGAACATCCAACGCCAATGGCCTCTCTGCTGCTAGAAGATATGCTAAGCTCCCCAAACATACCATCCAGCGACTCAAGGCATCAGCCACCACATTGGCCTTCCCAGGATGGTACAAAATGGTGATATCATAGTCCTTAAGAAGCTCCAACCACTTCCACTAACGCAAGTTAAGATCCTTCTATTTGAACAGATGCTGCAAACTCCGATGATCAGTGTAAATCTCACAACAGACCCCATACAAATAGTGTCACCAAATCATTAATGCGTGAACAATAGATGCTAACTCAATGTCGTGGACAGGATAATTCTTCTCATGGGGCTTCAACTGGCATGAAGCATAAGCAATCACTCTACCATCATACATCATAACACACCCAATACCGATCCGCGAGGAATCACAATACACTATGTAAGAACCAGAAGTTGATGGTAGAACTAAAACTGGAGCCGTGGTCAAAGCAGTCTTGAGCTTATGAAAGCTCTCTTCGCACTCCTCCGACCACCTGAAAGGAGCACCCTTTTGGGTCAATTTAGTCAAAGGCGACGCAATAGATGAGAAACCCTCCACAAAACGACGATAATAACCAGCCAAACTGAGAAAACTCTGAATCTATGTGGCTGAGGATAGTCTGGGCCAACTCTGAACCGCCTCTATATTCTTTTGATCTACCTGAATACCCTAACTGGACACCACGTTCCCCAAGAACGCCACTGAACTGAACCAAAACTCACACTTGGATAACTTTGCATAAAGCTTCTCCTCCCTCAACCGTTGTAACACAATCCTCAGATGCTGGGTATGCTCTTCCTAGCTACGAGAGTACACCAGGATATCATCAATGAATACAGTAACGAACGAGTCAAGATAAGGCTGAAACACACTGTTCACCAGATGCATGAACGTTGTTGGGGCGTTGGACATTACAAGGAACTCATAATGGCCATATCGGGTCCTGAAAGTTGTCTTAAGAATATCTGAGTCCCGAATCTTTAGCTGGTGATTCCCTGACCTCAAATCAATCTTGGAGAACACCATCGCTCCTTGAAGTTTGTCAAACAGATCATCAATACATGGCAAAGGATACTTATTCTTGATTGTGACCTTGTTCAACTGCCTGTAATCAATTCACATTCTCATAGTACCATCCTTCTTCTTTACAAATAGAACTGATGCACCCCAAGGTGACACTCTAGGCTGAATAAACCCCTTTATCAAGGAGTTCCTAAAGTTGTTTCTTCAACTTCGTCGGTGCCATACGATATGGTGGAATAGAAACGGGCTGAGTGCCCGTCACCAAATCAATACCGAAATCAATATCCTTGTCAGGAGGCATGCCTGGAAGGTCTGCAGGAAACACATCCTAAAATTCTCGCACCACCGGAACAAAATCAATAGCAGGGGTCTCTGCACTAACATCCCTCACAAAGGTCAGATAAGATAGACAACCCTTCTCAACCATCCGATGAGCCTTCAAGTATGAAGTCACTCTACTGGAAACATAGTCTATAGAGCCACTCCACTCAACCCTCGGCAACCCCGGCATCGCCCACGGTCTTAGCATGACAATCTAGAACAGCATGACATAGAGACAACCAATCCATACCCAAAATCACGTCAAAATCAACCATACTAAGCAAAAAGAGATCCACTCTAGTCTCCAGACAACCAATAGTCACCACATATGATCGATATACATGGTCCACAATGACAGTATCGCCCACCGACATAGACACATGAACAAGTGAAACTAGAGACTCGCGGGGCATATCCAGATAATGAGCAAAATACGAGGACTCATATGAATAAGTGGAACCATGGTCAAATAAAACAGAGGCATCTCTATGGAAAATTGACACAATACCTGTAATCATAGCATCTGAAGCAATGGCATATGGTCTGGCAGGAAGAGCATAGAATCGGGCCTGGCCACCCCCTGATCGGTCTCCCCCTCTCGGGAGGCCCCTAGCTGACTGAGATCCACCCCGAGATGGCTGAGCGGGTGGTGAATAAAATTGTGTTGATGTCATAGACTGGCTCCACTGCAGAGTTGGACCTCCCACTGGGCGGGGACACTGCCTCCTCATGTGACCAATCTGACACGCAATTTCGACAACCTCGTCAAAAGTAGCACCAGACACCCTTTCTCTAGTCATAAGCAATCGCAACTGAAAAGCGAGGCCATCTATGAACCTCTTGATACATTCCATGTCTGTGGGAACCAACTAGATAGCATGACGGGCCAACTCAGAAAATCTCATCTCATACTGCGTCACGGACATATCACCCTGACGAAGCTGCTCGAACTGCCTGTGTAGTTCCTCTATGTGGGACAGAGGCATGAACGTCTCTAGGTTTAGACCAGAGAACTGCTGCCAGGTAAGGGGTGCTCCGCCGACCGACCTACACCTCATGTACGTCTCCCACCAACTGAAGGCAGCTCCAGAGAACTGAAAAGTAGTGAACGAGACCCCACTGGTCTCTAGAACACCTGTTGTACGGAGTATCCTCTAACACCTGTCCAAGAATCCTTATGCATCCTCTCCATCGGTACCACTGAAATATGGAGGCTGGAGTCTCCGAAGCCTCTCCAATCGACGATGCTCACCATCGGGCATGACAGGAACCATATAGTTCTGAGCAGCTGCAACCGGTTAGGCTGGTGGTACCTCTGGTGTCTGGAGTCCCTGTACCACCTGCTCTAGTGTGCGAGCGATGGTAATCTGAGCACCTCCCCCAGCCGCAATAGAGACCGCCTGAGCAAGACTGGTACATGCAGTCAGAATCTGAGCTAAGGCCTCTTGAAGGCCTGGAATCACAATAGGCACAGGTGGTGCCTGAGATGGTCCCACATGCTCATCCACAACTGGAGCATGCTCTTAAACTGGGGCAACTGGTGGATCTGCAGGTGCTGCCCTAGCTGCGGTGTGTGCTACACCTCTGCCCCTACCGCGTCCTCTACCGCGACCTCGGCCTCTCGCGGCCTTGACTGGTGGTACTGGTGGTTGTCTATCCTGCCCCGTAGTACGCGTCCTCACCATCTGTGAGAGAATTAGAACAGCAAAAATTTAGTTACCATAATCAAAAGATTCGCACGACAAGAATTTAAGAATGTGAAGTTTCCTAATAGTTCGTGTCACGACCCAAACTGATGGGCCGTGACGAATGCCTGTGTTCTACCTATCGAATGCCCTTAAGCATTCATCTAAAATATAAACATGAAATAAGTGTAGGTCGTGCATAACGTCTGGAAATAAACTACTAATTCATATGAACAGCCTACGTGGGAAAACATGCCCAAAAGACATATATATACGGAATACTGTAGGGCGAGCTGACAAGGCCACATACTATCTAACTATACATTGTCTATAGACCTCTATTAGAGTGTACAACTGTATAAAGGACGGGACTGGGGCCCGTCGTACCCATATATGTATGCAAACACATCATACCAAAACTCAAAGTAGCTCCGGATCAAATGGAGCACACCAACTCTCGCTGATCAAGGATCCTAAGAAGGGGGACCGTCAGCCTGTCTACCTGCACATGTGGGCATGAAACGCAGTCTCCCCAAGCAAAAAGGGATGTCTGTACGAATAATGTACTGAGTATGTAAAGCATGAAAATCAGTATATAAAAGACATAGATGAAACATGGGGTAAAGAATTCCACTTGTGAGTCTAAATAACTTTGTGAACAGGTATAGGTGTACATAACATCATCAAGCCTCTGAGGGTATCCCATCGTATCATCTTGGCCACCGTGGGCAAAATCATTAACATATACCAAATGATTAGGTGGTGGTATGTATATAACGCCGTAACCTTTTCCTATATCCCATATACATATAATATATGCGTGTATAACGCTTTCTGGTCATGGGTCAATGTACATGTATAAATGCATGAAATGCATAAGAAATACGTTAATGAGATTTCTCGGATATCATAAAATCAATATGCCTTTCGGACAAACTTTATCAAATACGTATTTTTTTGAGACCCATGAATAGAGGATTTAATAATAATTCACATAGGTAATCAAGAATATAGACACCCCTAGTATTTCTATGAATAGAGTCATTTTTGAAAGTTGCGTATTTTGCTCGTTTCGTTTGTATCATTTGGATCATGCCAAAAAGAAAGAAGGGATAGCCTTAACATACCTCAAGTCGTCAATGCAACTTAACAATGAGCTTATGACAACTAGCGCGCCAACCCTATAACAAAGAAATACGTGTACAAGTTAGATGGCGGTAGTATATTACGTATCTCAAACGATAACTCGATTCTAAAATAAAACGGGCAGCATTTCTCCTGATTTTACTACTCCCTCAAGCCTACTATAGGCGAGATACAAACATAATACAATCAGCAACTCAAAACCAATCTAATTACAATTCGGGACCTTCAATACAACAAAACCCCCAAATATACCATAATACACCCAATCAACAAGTTATCAATTAGCTTGTAACTACAACGACGAGCGACCAACCTACTACCCTACCACATATGGAGTTTCTCCACGCCCTTTTTATCCTTCCAAACTCCATAATTTAGCAGCACAATATACAGCCCAAAAGTAACACGAAACATCCCACAAAATAGTCCACTACAAGTCAAATAACTCGAACTCACGGCTTCCGATCACCGTCCCGTGAAGTCTAACTATTAGGAAATGAATTTATCAACTTTTCTTGATATTTTAAAGCTTAAATACAGAAATTAGGATTTTTTATTAACTATTAAATACATTCAAAAACTCAAACTACAAAGAAAAAGAGAGGCAATATAGCGATACTTACGTCGTAGGGATCGTTCTAATGTTATCGCTTCTCGATTTCGTACTAGGGATGTTAGTAGTATTTGAAGCACTATTGGAGAGCTCAAGGACCATTTTTTATGGTGTTCTCTTGTCAGATTCTATGTAAAACTGAGAGAGAGAGAGAGAGAGAGAGAGAGAGAGAGAGAGAGAGAGAGAGAGAGAGAGAGATGAGTTAAAACATATCAAACAACTTTTGAAAAGTCAAAAGGTGCTAGCTTGACACCATCTCACTTGCCCATCTTCCGACGCTTATATCTTTTTATCCGGATGGTGTATGAACAAACGATTAAGAGAGTTGGAAACTACATTCCAAGACCTTAAATTTGGTACATAATATGTCCCAAAAGACCTCATATAGCACACGAAATTTATTTCTCAAAAAGCTCTGTTACAAAGCAAATCCTTAGTTGGTTTTTCCGCAACTTTAATCCGATTTTCCCCAAACTTTATATGTTTTATCCAAGCATCATATATAGTCATATTATGACTTTAAACTCAATTAAATCATGATTAACAAGTCTCATATTCATTATACGTCACCTTGGGACGCGTAGGGTGTAACAGTTCGGCAGCCTCTCGAAGATAAGTACATACGTCTCTGTACCAATCCACAAGACTCTACTATAATTGCTCATGACTCGTGAGACCTATGTAACCTAAGCTCTGATACCAACTTGTCACGACCCAAAACCCTAACCTGTCGTGATGGCGCCTATCGATGGTACTAGGCAAGCCGATTTTTCAAAATACTTCAAATGTTTCACAAATAAAAAAAAGCTTGTTATGACAGAGTTTTCATAAAACAGGAGTTAAACTAAAAAATACAACGTGGTAAATTAGCCCCAAAAATCGGGGTGTCACCAAGTCATGAGCATCTAAACAGCCAGTCTAAGAAATAGTGTCTACAAGAGTCTGTGTCTAACTGCCAATACAAAAAATAAAGATAACAAGAAAGGAGAGACAAGAACTGCAAACGCTGACAGCTACCTCATGAACCTTCGATACTCGACCACACACGAGATCAACATCCTCCGTGACCGGGTACACCTAGATCTGCACATGAAGTGCAAGGTGTAGCATGAGTACAACCAACTCAGTAAGTAACAAAAATAAATAAGGAACTGAAAAGGTAGTGACGAGCTATACAAATACGGTTCATTTCAGTAATTTCAGCAAAGAAAGTAGACATGTTTCAATTTCGGCAATTTAAGTCAAGGCAGTTACACATTACCAAGTTCATGTAAAACTGGATACAATATTTTCCAGAAGTTTCAGAACAATGACATAAATCATCTAAGTGCAGCAACAAATGAAACAAGTGTAACCTCTCGGGGCAACAGTCCCTCAGGCTCTCTCTCAATTGCTCAACACTCGGCTCTTAGCCCTCAATGCTCACACTCAATAGGTACATGCGCTCACTAGGGGTGTACAGACTCCGGAGGGGCTCCTTCAGCCCAAGCGTTATATCGTTGCGGCGTGCAGCCCAATCCAATCATATATGTAGCTATAAGGCTCGTTGCTGTGTGCAACTCGATCCATAGTCCATAAATAGCCATAAGTCTCGTTGTGGCGTGTAACCCGATCCATATACATTCAACCCTAAGGCTCATTGTGGCGTTCAACCCAATCCATATACACTCACGTAGCTCACAGCTCGGCACTCAAGCCCTATCTCAGTCACTAACCTCTCCAGCCTCTCTGGCTCTCATAAATCATACAAATCATCATAAAAGAGTTAATAACAAGTATCAACAAGAAAACAAGAGGAAACGGAGATATGACACGCAAGTAAAATTGTGACTGAGTACAAGACAGCAAATAGCACCTAATTTAACAAGAACCCGACCGCTGAGGGTCCCAACAGTGATATCATATGGCCTAAGCATGGTTACTAACATGAATGACAGTCAAATTTCTAGAAGATAGAGGGAACATATAATTAACAATAAGTTATTTGACTTTACAGTCTCAGGGGACGGACCAAGTCACAATCCGCTACGGTGCATGCCCACACACCCATCACCTAGCATATGTGTCACCTCCAAAATAATAACATCATACCAAAATCCGTAGTTTCATATCCTCAGGACCAGATTTAAAATTGTTACTCACCTCAAACCGCACAAAATCCTACTCTAAAATGCCTTTGACCCTCGAATCTGTCTCCCAACGCCCCGAATCTAGCCACAATCAGTACGATATAATTAATATAGGCTAAAAGAATCAATTCCACAAGAAAAAAATGAAATTATTAAGCCAAAATTCTAAATAGGCTCAAATCGGCCCCCGGGCCCATGTCTCAAAATATGACAAAAGTCACAAAATATGAACATCCATTCACTCACGATCTCATTCGTACTAAAATTATCCAAATCTGATATCAAAATCCCAATCAAAAATCAAAAACTTATTTGAAGAACCTTCCAACTTTTTCCCAAATTTTTCAATCAAATTCCTTAATTAAATGATATATTCCATTATAGATTAGCGGAATATAACCATAAACGAGTTAAGAATCATTACCCCAAAGTTCTCTCTGAAAAATCCTTGAATTATCACCTCAATCCGAGCTCTCAAAGACCCAAAAATGAAAATGAGATCAAACCCTCAAAATTTCCCCTTTTCTGCCCAGCGATCTCGCTCATGCGGACTTCTAGTCGCATCTGCGATGCCGCACCTGCGGAAATTCCATCGCAGTTTCGGAAATGGCTTAAGGTGACTGGGACCACTTCTGCGATCAGGTGGTCTCACCTGTGGACAATAGTCTGCTTCTGTGTTCTCCTCCTCCAGCTCACTCTCCGTATCTACGGGATCGCAGATGCGAAAATTCCCTCGCACCTGCGATCCCTGTCCATCTCCTCTATCCCGTTTATGCGCTTGGCATAAAGCACGTGCGTGTCCGCACCTGTTGCCACCCACCGCAGGTGCGATTACACCGGAAGCTTGAAAGCTTCAGCAATTACACAAGTCCAAATTTCGATCCGTTAAGCATCCGAAACTCACCCAAGGCCCCTGGGACCTCAACCAAACATACCAACCAGTCCTATAACACTATACGAACTTAGTCGAGTCCTCAAATCACATCTAACAACGCTAAAAATACAAATCACTTTCCAATTCAACTTAATGAACTTTGAAACTTCAAACTTCTACAACCGATGTGGAACCATACCAAACCACGTCTGATTAACCTCAAATTTTGCACACAAGTCATATTCAACATTACGGACCTACTCCAAATTCCGAAATCGGAATCCGACCCCGATATCAAAAAGTACACTTCCGGTCAAAATCTCCAAAAATTCGGCTTTCGCCATTTCAAGCCTAAATTAGCTACAGACATCAAATTCACAGTCTGAATATGTTTCCAAGTAAAAAATCACCTAACGGAGCTAATGGAACCGACGGAACTCCATTCTGGAGTCGTCTTCACACAGTTCCGACTACAGTCAAAATCCTGAGACTTAAGCTTCCGTTTTAGAGACTAAGTATCCCAAATCACTCTAAAACCACAACAAAACTTCCCGGTAAGTCACATAAGTAGAAAGAAATATGGGGGAAGCAGTAAATAGGGTGTCGGGGCTAATACACTCAAAACGACCGGTCGGGTCATTACAAAAGCGGAACCGCAGATGCGGTTAAAATTTCGCAGAAGCGGAACCTCTAGGCAGTGTACAAAAACAGAGGGTTCCAAGTTTTTGTCATTTTTGGATATTTCCAACACGGTTTTGGGGCTATTTTCAGAGAGAATTCAAGAGAAAACTTGAGATAAGTCACTTGTGATCATTATTAGTCAATAATATTGGTTTATCATTGAGTATTTCAACTAGATTATATGTTTTGAGGTGAAATTAGAGGATTTTGGGCCTAGGAATTTCAAAATTAGAATTTGAGATTTGGAGGTCGGGTTGATGTCAGAATTTGGTAAATTTGGTATGGTTGGACTCGTGGTTGAATGACCGTTCATATTTTGTAACTTTTGTCGGGTTCCAAGATGTGTGATTTTTGAGTTAAATTTCGGGGTTTTGTTGGAAAATTTATATTTTCATATGAAATTTATTCCTATAATTTTTATTGACTGAATCAAATTAATTATGACTAGATTCGAGCTGATCGGAGTGAGAAAATCGAGGAAAAGGCATACTACTTGACTGATTGAGCGTGGTTTGAGGTAAGTGGCTTGTCTAACCCTGTGTGGGGGAAATCCCTTTAGGATTTGAAACTGTTGTAACATTTTGTGATTTGTGAGCGCCGTGTACGCGAGGTGACGAGTGTGTGCGCGGGCTAAATTTAGAAATATCGGTTATTGTTGAGTAGCATTCTTTTAAATTCTTTAACTGAGACGCTTTAGTATATGTAGTGATCATGTTAGCCTAGTATCACATGTCTACGTGCCTTAACTCTTACTTGCAATATGTGCAACTTGCTTAGCTGAATTACCTGCTTCCTTGATTTCATGTAAATCTTTAACTGTAAGATTTCTTGCTAAAAATTTGTTGTTCCTCCGACTACCTGCTGCATATTTATTTTGGGACTACGAGGTGGTTCCTCGGGAGATCCCCTTGTACTGTATATATACTTTGAGACTATGAGGCAGTTCCTTGGGAGATCCCCCTATACTGCATATTTACTTTAGGACTACGAGGCGGTTCCTTGGGAGATCCCCCTGCGCTGCATATTTACTTTTGGGATTACGAGGCGGTACCTCGGGAGCGCTCCTGTTGTTTACCTCTAATTGTTGTGTTGTTATCTTTCTGTAATATTTTGTTTATTTCTCAGTCACTTCATTACCATATTATAAATTTCTGCCTTATTTGTTATTATTTCGAGTATGGTCTGACCTGGCCTCATCACTAATATACCGAGATTAGGCTTGACACTTACTGGGTATCGTTGTGGCGTACTCATGCTACTCTTTTGCATATTATTTTTTGCAACTTCAGGTACTGCTTACTAGCCCAGAAATCAGAGAGCTACCTATATATGGAGACTTCACGCTACATCTGCCAGCGTCCGCAGACCTCGGAGTCCCCCTCTATCTTTATCATGTTGTTTCCTTATTTTAGTAGACTCTGATGTATAAGGACATTTAGTATATCTCTTAGAAGCTTATGACTTGTTTCTATCGGGTTTTGGGAGATTGTAGTTCTTTGACTTGCAGTTTTCATTTATTACAACTATTGAGGTTTGAGTTTCAGACTCTTATTATGTTATTCTGCAATTTGTTAGGCTTACCTAGTGTTAGAGACTAGGTGTCATCACGACATCCTGCGAAGGGTGAATTGGGGTCGTGACAAGTTGGTATCAGAGCTAGGTTCATAGGTGTTACGAGTCACAAGCAGGTTTAGTAGACTCTCGCGAATCGGTACGGAGACGTCTGTAGTTATCTTCAGGAGGCTATGGAACTATTCAAAAAATGTTCACTTCTTTGATTCCTTATCATGCGTATTTGTTGACTTCGAAATTCTAAACCCTTGTCTTTCTATTCTCTCACAAATGGTGAGGACACGCACAACTATATCTGATGATCAGACACACACATACCCTGTTAGAGCCGCAAGAGGTTGGTGTTGGGGCAGAGGCCGAGCTAGAGGCTGAGTAAGACCACATGGTGAAGCCAGAGCACCTGCACGTACTGCTGCAGCAGAGCCACCAGTAGCTTCAGTTGGAGAGCAAGCACAGGAGATGCCTGTTACTACCCCTGCACTTCAGGAGACTCTTGCCCAGTTTTTTAGCATGTTTGGCACTCTAGCTCGGGAAGGATTGATTCCACTTGCTCCTGCCACATCTCAGGCCGGGGGAGGAGCACAGACTCCCGCCGCCTGTACCCCAGAGCCACGGGCCCAGGTTGACCATGAACTAGAGGTTATACCAGTTCAGCCAATTATCCCAGGTTGACCATGAACAAGAAGTACCACCCTCCCACTTTCAACGGTTTAGCTTCAGAGTATGCTCATGGTATTCTTAAGGAATGTCATTGTATACTCCGTACTATGGGTATTGTAGATTCCAGTATGGTTTCTTTCACAATATTCCAGCTTAGAGGAGCGGCCTACCAGTGGTGGCAGGCATACGAGTTGGATAGTCTGGTTTAGGCAACTTCAATTACTTGGACTCAGTTTTCATATATGTTCTTGAGGGAATATGTTCCTCAGAGTCTTAGAGATGCATGGTGCACAGAGTTTGAGCAGTTCTACCAGGATTCTATAAACGTGTCAGAGTATGCGGTCTGATTCAGTGATTTGGATAGGTATGCACCAGCTTTAGTTGCTACTGTTCAAGAGCGGGTTCATCGATTTATTGAGGGGGTCCACCCTAGTATCAGATTCAGTATAGCCCGAGATATGGAGATGGACATCATACACCAGCAGGTGGTGTCAATTGCTAGGATATTGGAGGGTATGCAGATCCGGGAGAGAGAAGAGAGAGAAGCTAAGAGACCTCGAGATTCTGGCATGTATGACAGTTCTCATGCCCCAACTACAGCTCGTCAAGGTAAGAGTTATGGGAGTCGCCCTGTTCATTCAACACTTCCATCCGCAAGCAGTATTTCGGCCATTCCTAAGCCCCAAGATCCCTATTATGCACCGCCAGTGTCTAGTGTACCTCTTGTACGGGGTGCTTCCAGCGGTCAATCCAGTCAATCAGGCCCGAGCCAGTCACATCAATCACGTCCTTCGAGAGCTTGTTTTGAGTGTGGTGACACTCGTCATATGGTTAGAGATTGCCCCAGACTCAGGAGGGGTGCACCTTCATAGATTTCGCATGCCCCACCTATTCCACAGGGCCCTCAGGCATTTCAGGCCATGATTACTGCACCAGTTGCCACTCCACCTGCACAGCCAACTAGAGGTGGAGGTCGGACAGGTATAGGTCACCCTAGAGGGGGAGGCCAGGCTAGATATTATGCCATTTCTTCTAAGACGGAGGCAGTTGCATCCGATTCTATTATTACAAGTATTGTTCAAGTCTTTCAAAGAGATGCATCGGTCTTATTTGATCCAGACTCCACTTATTCTTAAGTGTCATCTTATTTTGCCTCGTATTTGGGCAAACCCCGTGATTCTTTGAGATTTTCTGTTTATGTATCTACACCAGTGGGTGAATCTATTATTGTCGATCGTGTGTATCGATCGTGTTTGATTGTTATCAGTGGTTTTAAGACTAGAGCTAATTTATTATTTCTTAGTATGGTGGATTTTGATATTATTTTGGGCATGGACTGGTTGTCACCCTATCACGCTATCCTTGATTGTCACGCCAAGACAGTGACGTTAGTTATGCCAGGTCTACCGTAGCTAGAGCGGAGAGGTACCTTGGATTATGTTCCTAGCATGGTTGTTTCATTTCTTAAGGCTCAACGAATGGCTCAGAAGGGGTGTGATGCGTATCTGTCCTATGTGAGAGGTGTTAGTGTTGATACTCCTATCGTGGTGTCAGTTCCTGTAGTAAGGGATTTTTCTGATGTATTTCCAGCGAATCTTTCGGGTATGCCACCACCCGACAGGGATATTAACTTTTGAATTGATTTGTTACCGGGCACTCAGCCCATTTCTGCTCCACCATATTGTATGGCCCCAGCAGAATTGAAAGAATTAAAATAGCAGTTACAGGAGCTGCTTGATAAGGGTTTTGTTCGGCCCATTGTATCGCCTTGGGGTGTTCCTGTCTTATTTGTGAAGAAGAAGGATGGTTCTATGCGTATGCGTATTGATTACCCCCAATTGCACAAGGTCACAGTGAAGTGAAGAACATGTATCCATTTTTCGCGTATTGATGACCTATTTGATCAGCTTCAGGGTACCAGGGTGTTCTCTAAGATTGACTTGCACTTAGGCTATGATCAATTGAAGATTCAGGAGCTAGATATCCTGAAGACTACTTTCAGGACTCGGTATGGTCATTATTAGTTTCTTGTAATATCATTTGGGCTGACCAACGCCCCAGTAAAATTTATGCATTTGATGAACAGTGCATTGCAACTCTATATTGACTCATTCCTCATTGTATTTATTGATGACATTCTGGTGTACTCCCAGAGCTGGGAGGATCATGAGCAACACCTGAGGATTGTGCTTCAGACTTTGAGAGAAAATATGCAAAGTTTTCAAAGTGTGAATTCTGGCTTGATTCAGTGGGATTTTTGGGTCATATAGTTTCGTGCGAGGGGATCAAGGTAGAACCGAAGAAGATTGAAGCAGTGCAGAGTTGGTCTAGACCGTCCTCAGCTACGGAGATCCGGAGTTTCCTTGGTTTGACAGGGTATTATCGCTGATATGTAGAGGGTTTTTCTTTTATTGTTGCACCTATGACTAAATTGACCCAGAAGGGTGCCCCGTTCAGGAGGACCGAGGAATGCGAGGAGAGATTTCAAAAGCTCAAGACAACTTTGACTACAGCCCCAGTATTGGTGTTGCCTACAGGTTCAGGATCTTATACTGTGTATTGTGATGCATCGTGTATTGGTCTCGGCGCAGTGTTGATGCAAGACGGTAGGGTTAGCCTATGCGTCCAGACAGTTAAAGGTACATGAGAAGAATTATCTTGTCCACGACCTTGAGTTAGCAACTATTTTTCATGCCTTAAAGATTTGGCGGCATTATTTGTACGGTGTCCATTGTGAGGTTTATACCAATCACCGGAGTCTACAACATTTGTTTAAATAGAAGGATCTTAATTTGCGGCAGCGGATATGGTTTGAGTTGCTCAAGGATTATGATATCATCATTCTCTATTATCCCGGAAAGGCCAATGTAGTGGTCGATGTCTTGAGTCGTAAAGCAAAGAGTTTGGGCTGCTTAGCATACTTACCGGTAGCAGAGAGACCTTTAGCCTTGGATGTTCAGGCCTTGGCCAACCAGTTTGTCAAATTGGATATTTCTGAGCCAAGTTGAGTTTTGGCTTATGTGGTTTCCTAAATTTCTCTTTATGATCGTATTAGAGAGCGTCAGTATGATGACCCTCATCTGCTTGTCCTTAAGGGCACAGTTCAGCACGGTGATGCCAAGGAAGTCACTATTGGATATGACGGTGTATTACGGATGCAGGGCAGGCTATGTGTGCCCAATGTAGATGGTTTGCGTGAGTTGATTCTCCAGGAGGCTCACAGTTTGCGGCACTCCATTCATCCGGGTGCTACAAAGATGTATGAGGACTTGAGACACCACTATTGGTGGAGGCGGATGAATAAATACATAGTGGAATATGTAGCTCGGTGCCTAAATTACCAGCAGGTGAAGTATGAGCATCAGCGACTGGGTGGATTGCTTCAGAAGTTAGATATTCCATAATAGAAATGGGAGCGGATCACTATAGATTTCGTTGTTGGGCTCCCACAGACTTAGGGGAAGTTCGATGCAGTTTAGGTAGTTGTGGATAGATTGACCAAGTCATCTCATTCCATTCCTGTAGTTACTACTTACTCTTCGGAGCAGCTGGCTCAGATTTATATTCACGAGATTGTCAGGCTTCATGGCGTACCAATATCTATCATCTCTGACCAGGGTACGCAGTTTACATCATGGTTCTGGAGGGCCATGCAGCGTGAGTTGGGTACTCGGGCAGAGTTGAGTACAGCATTTCACCCTTAGACGGACGGACAGTCCGAGTGTACTATTCAGATATTGGAGGATATGCTTCATGCGTGTGTGATATATTTTGGGGGTGCTTGGGATTAGCTCTTTCCACTTGCGGAGTTTGCTTATAACAACAGTTATCAGTCGAGCATTCAGATGGCACCGTATGAGGCCTTATATGGGAGGCGGTGCCGGTCTCCAGTGGGTTGGTACAAGCTGGGCGTGGCTAGGCTATTGGGTACATACATAGTTCAGGATGCTTTGGAAAAGGCTAAATTGATACAGGATCGACTTCATACAGCCCAATCTAGACAGAAGAGTTATGCGGATCGGAACGTTCGTGATATTGCATTCATGGTTGATGAGCGGGTCTTGCTCCGGGTTTCGCCCATGAAGGGTGTTATGAGGTTTGGGAAGAAGGGAAAGTTGAGCCCTAGGTATATTGGGCCTTTTGAGATTCTTGAAAGGATTAGAGATGTGGCTTACAGACTTGCACTACCACCTAGTTTCACTGCAGTTCATCTAGTGTTCTATGTTTCCATTCTCCGGATGTATCACGACGATCCATCTCATGTGTTAGACTTCAGCTTAGTCCAGTTGGACAAGGATCTATCTTACGTTGAGGAACCAGTGGCCATTTTAGACAGACACGTTAGAAAGTTGAGATAGAAGAGCATTGCTTCAGTAAAAGTACAGTGGAGGATTCATCCAGTCGAGGAGGCGACTTGGGAGACCGAACATGCATAGTTGTAATCCTCATCTTTTCACCACTCCATGTATAAATCTAAACTCGTTCGAGGACGAACGTTTGTTTAAGAGGGGGAGGATGTAACGACCAGGCCAGTCATTTGAAAATTGTAGCCTCGTTCCCCCATTTACTTCTCATTTTGTACTTTATAGTTGTTATGTAACTTGTCGGGGTAGTCAGTTCGGGTCTGGTGAGGTTTCAAAATGAATTGAGACACTTAGTCTCAAGGATGAAAACTTAAGTTGACAATTATTGACCGGATATTAACTTATGTGTAAACGACCCCGAAATAGAGTTTTGATGATTCCAATAGCTCCGTATGGTGATTTTGGACTTAGGAGCGTGCCCGAAAATTATTTGGAAGTATGTAGTTAAATTAGGCTTTAAATGGCTAAAATAGAAATTTAAGCTTGGAAGTTTGACCGGGGAGTTGACTTTTTGATATCGGTGTCGTAATCCAGTTCTGAAAATTTTTATAGGTCTGTTATGTCATTTATGACTTGTGTGCAAAATTTGAGGTCAATCGAACTTGATTTGATAGGTTTCGGCATCGAATGTAGAAGTTAGAATTTTTAAGTTTTATTAAGCTTGAATTGGAGCATGATTCGTGGATTTAGCGTTGTTTGAGGTGATTTGAGATTTTGACTAAGTTCGTATGATGTTTTAGGACTTTTGAGTATAATTGGTTGAGGTCCCGGGGACCTCGGGTGAGTTTCGAATGGTTAACGAATCAAATTTGAACTTAGAACAATTGAAACTTGTTATTGCCTACTGATGCAATCGCACCTGCGGAATTTGGCTCGCAGGTGCGAGCTCGCATAAGCGAGCCTGGCATCGCAGAAGTGGATGGTCCGTAGAAGAGGATGAGGCGTAGTAGAAGCGCGACCGCAAAAGCGACGCAATGGTCGCAGATACGGCCTACGCTAAGGGAGCCTTGGACCGTAGAAGCGAGTCCGCAGAAATGGACTCCTTATGTGCAGAAGCAAAGGTTGTCGCAGAAGCGGGAGTTTTATCCAAAAGCGGAACCACAGATGCAGTTAAAAATTTCGTAGAAGCGGAACCTCTGGGCAGTGTACAAAAATAGAGGGTTCCGAGTTTTTCGACATTTCCAACACGGTTTTGGGCGATTTTCAGAGAGAATTCACGAGAAAACTTGAGATAAGTCATTTGTAATCATTGTTAGTCAATAATATTGGATTATCATTGAGTATTTCGACTATATTATATGTTTTGAGGTGAAATTAGAGGATTTGGGCCTAAGGATTTTAAAATTAGAATTTGAGATTTGGAGGTCGAGTTGATGTCGGAATTTGATAATTTTAATATGGTTGGACTCGTGGTTGAATGGACGTTCATATTTTGTAACTTTTGCCGGATTCCGAGACGTGCCATTTTTTAGTTAAATTTTGGATTTTTGTTGAAAATTTTGTATTTTCATATGGAATTTATTCCTATAATTTTTTATTAACTGAATCGAATTAATTATGACTAGAATCGAGCCGATCGGAGTTTGAAAATCGAGGAAAAGGCATACTACTTGACTGGTTGAGCGTGGTTTGAGGTAAGTGACTTGTCTA